>NC_083653.1:3412759-3530259 GCF_963576545.1 Limanda limanda | reverse complement strand
ATGTCCCTCAGGCTTTGCTGTGATTGGTTCAGTGGAGGCCGAACTTCTCGCTCTTCATCTCGGTGTTGAACGGGGGTTGAATCGCGACGGGAGAACGTGAAGCGGTTTTGAACTTCCGCCGGGCCGTGCGGTCACACAACAGGTAGACGACCTCGGCCAAGTTGAACGCCACAGAGATACAGGACATCACCAGCATGAAGATGATGAAGATGGTCTTCTCGGTGGGACGCGACATGTAGCACTCGACGGTGAAGGGGCACGGAGCTCGGGAGCAGACCACCCTCGGGTCCATGATGAAGCCGTACAGGTAATACTGACCCACGATGAACGCCACCTCCAGAATGATCCTGAAGAAGATGGAGGTCATGTAGGTCCCCAGGAGGTTGCCCTTGATCTTGATGTGGCCTGTTTCATCGGAGTACTTGGGCTGTTTGTAGCCCCCCGAGTGGGCGGTGTTGTATTCTCTCAGTTTGTTCTCCTTGCTGATGACGTGCATCACGTGGCCGAGGTAGATGAGCGTCGGCGTCGACACAAAGATAATCTGCAGGACCCAGAATCGAATGTGCGAGATGGGGAAGGCGTGGTCGTAGCAGACGTTCTTACAACCGGGCTGTTTGGTGTTGCAGATCATGTTCGACTGTTCATCGCCCCAAACCTGTAGCGTCACAGAAACGACTGTTACTACATGTAAACAACAAACAGAGTGGCAGTTGTTTTATTGAGCTTAAACAAATCATCAAGAGCCCCCTGGTGGCATCATTGTGGAGGTGCACTGAAGTACTGCTGTGTGCAACAACACAAAATTATATTGTAGGCATGCAACAGACGTTTAGTGATAATCTAATTTGAAAGGATTTTTGAATTGGCCGATTTAAATCCAAATAAATATGTCATTTTTGCATGTCAACATGCAAACCGCTCAATTTAGAAGACACAGGAGTATTGTATTTATAATAAAAATATGTCTCCTCACAAATTAAAACCTTTTGAATGCAGCACTACCCCACCAGCTGTGATCCCATTGAACACACAACAAAATTCGTGCAATTTGTGCAATTTAATTTAGTTAATTATTTTATTTAATTATTTAATTGTGTTGTTTAGTTGTTCTACTACTTACTATTTATTTGCTTATTTACTGTTTACTTTTCTTTGTTTTGCTCATTGTTGTTTTTGTTTCTTACTTTGTTGTTTTTGCTCTTTCTTTTGCTCTTGTTGCGCTGTGCCTGCGCTGCTGCTGTAAAACCCTCACATTTCCCCACTGTGGGACTATTAAAGGATTCTGATTCTGACTATCCTTTTGCTATGGCCACTAGAGGATGTTATTTCCTCTGCAACTCCTGCATGCCGTTAGTCAGTGATGCAACTAAGCTACAGACGTGTGAACTACGACCACACAGACCTTCTCTGCTCCAGCTCCGAGGATCATGATCCTGAAGATGAAGAGCACGCTGAGCCACACCTTCCCGATGACCGTGGAGTGGGACTGGACCTTGTCCAGCAGAGACGACAGAAAACCCCACTCACCCATGGTCCCTGAAAGGCAAAGGGGAAAACTCTATTAATGGATTATGTGGAAACAAACGCACAAGAAAACATGGACAAAATAAGTAAATTTAATGAAAATGTAATTAATCTTCTATAATAGCAGTATATGTATGTTTCTTTGTAATTCATCAGCAAGTATTCTTATGTTTAATGACCATGATTGTACCACAGAGGAGAAAAATATAATAATAAAAAAAAAACAATAGGTCAAAGCATTCTCATTAAAAAAAGAAATGTTCTAGGTGCTGTAATATATGATGATTAATGAACGTGAACATTATTAAAAACAGCAGAATCTCTTTTGTTTTGCAGACACACAGACGTTTTTTAAAATCCCTGAAGTTCAGAGCATAAAGAAGAATCTATAAAAGCATTTATATAACTAAACTTTATGACTGAAGTGACTACAGATCATTGCTTTATGTGATTTTAGAAATACATTGATAATATATATTTACTCTGACAGATTATGGAAAATGCTTTAATCTGAATATTTAAATTCCTCCAAACTCTGGCTTTGTTTCACACACTCATACTGACATGTTCATAAAACTCTACCGAGGCAGAAAACATGCTCCTATAGTAAAAATAAATACCAATATTCTTCTTAACATATCAGCAATCAGGAGATATTTTTGATATTATTCGATCAACTGAAAATTAAAGCATTAAAATATGCTTGAAATAGTTTGATTTTAATCTTAAAATATCAAATGTTAAAGTAACAGAGCAGCTTACCTTTAAAAGTCGCACGTTTTGCTCCAGACAAACAGATCGTTCAGCAGCTGTGGAGCCGAGTGACAGAGAGGCTGCTGAACCAAAGCAGATCTGCCTGTGATACCTTGAACTTTAGATTGGCAGATGTTGCAACAGGCCGTCACGTTGTCGAGACGTTTGTGAGATGATAAATCTCCAGTGGACCATTTTTGGGCTCAGCTCTGAAAAGATTGCAGGGGTTAATGATTGGCTTTTAATCCACAGCAGGTTCATGTGTGATCGTTCATTTCTATCACACAGCTACTGAATTAATGGAGTAAGAGTCAGGGATACGTGTGCGATCTCCACACACACTAATCCAATGTTGTACAATAACCCTGCTGGGAAAAGACTATGTCAACGGTCACGTTAGTTTTTTTAACGAAAAGTTATTATTTCCTCCTCACAGAGATTCATAAGATCTCAAGAAACGGAGGGAATCTCATATTGTTGACTTCACAAAGATGCTTTTGTATGAATTGAATTTGAGAAAGTCTTTGTTATATTTATTCCTGTATTTGTTCCCCTATGTATAATAAAGTAGTATTTTTAAATGTAAAATTGCAAAAAAAAAAATCATTGGTTTCAACCTCTAAGATGTGAATATGGAGAGTTTTTTGCCTCTTTATTGAGAATAAACTCAATATATAAGGATTTTTTTCATATACTTTTTTCATAATATGATTTTGAGGAGCTGTGCCTGACATTATCCACCGTGCTGTCATTATATGTTGTTCATTTGAATTGTTTTATCTTGAAAATCATTATTAGACTCGTCAGTAATTGACTCATCGGCAGCAGCACTATTGGATTAAATATGTGAATTTTTGTAAGTTGTCCGACGTGGAAGTGAAAAGTGTGAAAAGTGAATGAAACACAATTTGTATTCAACTTTAACCATTTATTAAAAATGAGAAAACATACAAAACATGACATCAGAGTTTCTTCACCACGATCATCATCACCATCATCATTGTTCAGTAAGCAAAGTAATTTCAAGTCCTAGATAATGAACATGACAATAACTTAATAAAGGACACATTCAATAACTGGGCACAGACAACATTCTGCTCTCTCACACATAAATAAATAATTATCAGTATTGCACATTTTCATAAATCATTCGATTTCCATTAAAAAAAGTATAAAATTGGTCCCTAAGTATCACTTTGGCTTTAATCATTAGGCTTCAAAACAGCTTTTATTTCATATCTTCTTTCCCCTCACAGCTACAAAACTTCAGTCTTTACATTCTGAAAACAAGAGAATTCATTTCAATGAGTGTTCAGGAGCAGCCTCTCCTCCTTGGCGCCGTCCAGGCCTCCTCCGATGCTGTTGCTGTTCTCCATCTCCATGTTCAGCTTGTTCTGTTTCAGCGCCTCCTCCGTGGTTGTCCGCCTGTAGTTGGACAGACTGGCCGGGTTCTCCGACGAGTTAATGTGCCGCGCCCCCCGCTTGGACCTCCGCTTGCACCTGGAGCAGAGCAGGTAGAAGACCTCCAGGACGTTGAGGAACAGAGAGACGCAGGCCACCACCAGCATGAAGATGATGAAGATGGTCTTCTCCGTGGGCCGGGACATGTAGCACTCCACGGTGAAGGGACAGGGCTTCTTGGAGCAGGGGAACATGGGGACCATGATGAAGCCGTACAGGTAGTACTGGCCCGTGATGAAGGCGGCTTCGATGATGATCTTGAAAACCAGCTGTGTCAGGTAGCTCCCCAGCAGGCTCCCCTTGATCTTCACCTTGCCCTTGTCGTCTGTGTACTTGGGCTCTTTGCTCATCTTGGTCCCGGCAGACATCAGCTTCTTCTGCTCCCTCATCTTGTTCTCGGCGTGGATGACGTGCACAGCGTGGCCCAGGTACATGAGCGTCGGCGTGGACACGAAGATGATCTGGAGGACCCAGAAGCGAATGTGCGAGATGGGGAAGATCCAGTCGTAGCAGACGTTCTCGCAACCAGGCTGCTGAGTGTTGCACATGAAACCCGACTGCTCGTCGCCCCACACGGCCTCGGCACCGGCGCCCAGAACCATGATCCTGAACAGGAAGAGGACGCTCATCCAGATCTTTCCGATGACAGTGGAGTGAGAGGTGACCTTTTCCAACAAGGTCGACAGGAATCCCCAGTCACCCATCTTTGAATGTGATATTCAGGTACTGATCTGAGATGAAAAGAAGGAAAATACTGTAAATACTCAGCTAATCAATTAGTTAGAAATCACGATTTTGTTTCCACCTCTGCTGTGGAAAGAAGAGCTCATTGTTCTGTTTCACTAAGATGAATCACTTTTCAGTTTTTTGGCAGCGCAACACGAGAAGAAGACGTAATAAAAAAATCATTGGCTTAATAATCAACTAATGAAGAATAGTAGAGGTAGAAAAAAACAGAGCTTCCCTATAAATAAAGCTTCCGTTAACATTTTATATAAAGATAACAGTGATTTACAATTTAAATACATATATTTAAGTGAAAGCTATGTTTAGAACAAGAAGAAATATTATCATGATAATGAAAACATTAATACTACAGCACTTGTATGAAAACTGGATTAAAACATTTTAGGAATCAGGCAAAAAGGATCAGATAATACAGTAATACAGGTTTAAAGTTCAGCAGTAAAGCAATGGCAATAGAATTAAAACGAGATTGCATGTAAATCAGCTTGAGGAGATTAACAACCCACGGTTTTCGTCTAAAAATGTAGAAAACGAATCAATATTTTCACCGGACATTTAAGTCTATGTATTCTCTAAATATGTCTTTCTGTAAATCTATAAAAGCTCAGTTTTCTGAACAGAGAACAGAAGGAGCTGCATCTTACCTGCTGAACTGGTCAGGGCTGGACCGTCTCTGGTCAGATCTAATCACCAACTGAAATTGGACCTTGGAGTTTTTGTGCTGGGTGAGGACGGCGGGACCTGGGGAGGAATCCGTTGCACAACCTGCATGTGGCTCTCATGTCACGTTGAGCCAGTCAGCAAACGAGAGCGGAGAAAGTTGATGAAACACCCGAACAAGAGGAGTGTAATAATTGATAGGTGTGGTGGTATCTTCCTTCAGGGTTCCAAGAGACAGTTCTGGACTTTAAACAAGCCATAAGACTACATATCTCTCACTTTACTTTGAAACCACACAACTACAGCTTCTCTTGTTTTGTCTTTTATCAGTTTGAAAGTGCTCATGCTGCCCAGAGAAACACTTTTTCATTCAACTGTGTCTTTCTACAGTTCAGTCACAACACCTGTCTCCTCCATGTTAGTGGACAGGACAAGGGCCAAACTCAAAAGTCAAAACACATTTCCCCGAAGATGGCTTCTAGCATTTTAGGAAGTTCTTCTCAAACTGATGAATGTTCTGACAAGTTTGGTTTTTAATTCGTTATTTGATGCTATAAAATGGGGTGAAACATCCTGATTGACAGCTGAGACCGACTCACGATTGATTCACATGTATCGATACCGAACTGTTTAACGTTTTTGGAAAACGCTGATATATATATTTTTGAAGATGATTGCGTGAAGAGAAAGAAGCAGGTGTAATTACCGTGTGCTAGATGAGGCTGTTCATTCTGCAAAAACACCCAAGAGGTCGACACATATTACAGCTAAGTGTACGTTTTTCTTTACCGGTTAAACACATATTATATGACCCATTAACTTGGGAGCCTTCAAGGTGCCGGCGCTGTTTTTATTTTTCTCGTTTTCAGACCAAACCGAGCTGTCATCTCCCTTCCTGCTCAGCTGACTGTCTCCTGGCTGTAGCATCATATTTATCATCTAATCGAACAAACCGTTTCTTTAAAAATATGCGAAATCATTGCAAAAACGTGAAAAGTCTGTTTGCTAATTAAAACTTTTATCTATCAATGTTTTTAGCTGATGGCAGCAGGTTCAAATAAGCTTATTATCTTGTAGATATACTTTATGCGGATCCAGAAGTGTAACCTGTTAACAGACACAAAATACATTGTGATAGATTTATGGCTTAATTAAAAAATAAAATATAAACTGAAAATGATTGCTTAATTAAATGCACTGTAATTTATATTGTGCCAAAATGACAACACGATAAGAAAAAGACAGCAGCATTTTAATCAGATTCTGAATATGAGATGTTTATTGAATCAAAAATATGACGTCACAATGTCTCAAAATCCATCAAACCTTTGATCTGCAGTCTTTTAAAACGACGGACATCTTTGTTGCTTTTCTATTCTGTCACAAACGTCTCTGGAAGTCACTTTAAACAACATTCTGCATGTGACTGAGATCTGTTTACAGAAGCTGGCCACTTCCCCTCAACCTTTATTTACTGGGCACACACAAACACACACACACACACACACACACACACACACACACACACACACACACACACACACACACACACACACACACACACACACACACACACACACACACACACACACACACACACACACACACACACACACACACACACACACCCTTCCCCTCTACAGCCCAACACACAGATACTGGAACCCATCACCGCCTCCACGCTTCAGATGTGGACCTCCCCCATGTCATTCTCAGATGGTACGGTCTTCACGACCTTGCTCACCCCACCTTTGACCCCGTTCACACCCACCATTTGTCCCTGCAGCTCCAGCTCCACGTTGACACAATTCTGGATGGCCGCGTCCCGGCTTTTAAACATTTTCCTCTCGGAGGACGGAGGCGTCACCGGGGTCACGGTGTAGTGCTGCCTCCTGGTCATGCACTCCTTCACAGCCTTCACGCACAGGTAGAGCAGCTCCATCACGCACAGGACCAAGGAGACCACCGTCGCCACCAGCATGAACCAGATGATGACCGACTTCTCCGTGGGCCGGGACAGGAAGCAGTCCACCTTGTGCGGGCAGGGGTCGGTGGCGCAGACGTAGCGCGCCTCCAGGGTGAAGCCGTAGAGATAGAACTGGCCCACGATGAACAAAACCTCCAGGATGATCTTGGCCACAAGATGGAGGACGTAGCTGCGGAGGAGGCGGCCGCGGATGCTGATCTTGCCGGTGCTCTTTGTGTACTTGGGAACTTTGTAGGACTTGCTGAGGAACAGGCTGACCTGGGAGTCCAACTCCGCCTGCTTCTTCATCCTCTCTTTCACCTCAGGGTGGAAGAACGAGAAGACAGAGTTAGATGTTTCACAATAATCTGGTGGAAGACAAGAGGAGATAGTTTGGGACGGACCCACTTTGTCCAAACCCTTATTCTACGTCTACATTTGGTTTCCTTGATAGAATATATCTGTTCCCCTGACTTTACGAGTGAATCAATTGCTTCTGGGCAGGCAGGCGTCACATAGTGGGTTGATCAGGACCTGGGAATACAACTACACAGATAGTCCACCAACAAAGTAAATGAACCCTCCTCTGATTCAAAGATCTAAAGGTTTAAAAGGATCCGAACATAATGTTTGGAAACCAGCTGATGATCCATTTCCCCTTGCCACTATATTTCTATTTCTGGCTGTCATTACTACCTTCTTCTCGATGTGGATCACATGAAGGACGTGACCAAGGTAGAGCAGCTTCGGAGTCGCCACGGCGATAATCTGAAGAGCCCAGAAGCGAACGTGGGAGATGGGGAAGGCTCGGTCGTAGCAGACGTTCTCACAGCCGGGCTGCTCGGTGTTGCACACGAAGTCGGACTGCTCGTCGCCCCACACCTGAGGGAGGAGACGGAGGAAGAGGATGTGATACAGACCTTCAGAGAGATGAAGGTGGAGTTGGATTGTGACATTCTCAATCCAGCAGTTAAGTCTGTTTGACCCCTGGTGCTCAAATGAGTACACGTAGTGTATTACCGGACCTCCTCAGCACCCGTGCGCAGGACCAGGATGCGGAACACAAAGAGCACGGTGAGCCAGACCTTCCCAATCACCGTGGAGTTGCTCTGCACTTTGTCCAGCAGGCGGCCCAGCACGTCCCATTCAGCCATCTCAGGCGCCAGCTGTCTCTCTGTTTGGGGAATCGACCATTAAGAGTCAAGGACAAACAATTGAGGGAGTATTTGCGTTATTTAAGACGTCTTATTGATTCAATTAGTTGTTGGGCTTTGTTTTCTGAACACCTCTCGACCTCAGCTCAGAAAACAAAGTGCAACAGAACGGACGCGAGTCTCTTACGAGGCTAAACTTTTATCGTTTCTTGTGACTTTGCTGATAAAAGACACAGCTGCGGATTCTAAGTCTCCAAAACAAAGTTATCTGCTGGAAGCCGAGACGATATCCTTGGTTAATACCGACCACTGCAGATCCGAATTCAAAGAATGTAAAACATGGAGCCGAGCAACTCGAGCAGATGAAGAATATCATCACCTTGGTTTTGAGATCATAAAGTTTTATCTGAGCATTTCTCTTACATGGGTTTATGTTGTTTTGATTGAATATTTACAGGATTACAAATTACATTTCTGAGTCATTAAGGTTCTTTCTTTTATTAAATGTTCATTGATTCCGTGTTGTCGATTTTCTTCAGTCCTTCGATTTGTTGGAATCAAAACAAAGAAACAGGATCGTTTTTATCTCTTCTCTTCAGAATCCAAAATCTATGACATGTTGTTTTAATCCTCTGATGGATGCACGTTCAGTGGGATTCTCTGATTGGTTTAATTCTGAAATAATGCTGAGTCACAGTCGCACAGGATTCTCCGATTGGTCAAACTCCAAATTACTGTTGAGTCACGTCAACACGTTAGTTCTCCTTGGACAATGAGAGATGTGCTTCCTCTGAAGGTCGAGATAATCTCCCTCATGTCTACCACTCTGTGCACTATTATGATTAAATGTACCGTAGCTATATCTAAATATAAGTAAGATGCTTTATTAAATCCATATCAAACCAAATATTGATCATATGAACATTCGAGTTCCCTTCAAACCGATCAGATTGTATTTTTGTTTGTTTAAAGACCTTTCCCGAACGCATCTCACTGAGCTTCTCATAAATGTGTGCATTGACGATTAGGTTGTGTATTTACTGTATTTTCAAATAGTGAATGGTACAAATCTTTCAGAATCTTGTATGACACAAACATATTCCAACATAGATCTGAAAATGTCTTAATCAAGAATGAATAACTAGATAATATTCGTACTCACCGGTCGTACGATCCCACTGAGGAAGAAGGTGAAAGAACCGAGCGATGCTTGAAGAGGACGATGAACAGGAGGAGTGAAGGAGGAGAAGAAGAAGAAGAAGAAGCACTCGTCCTTTCATTGTCTCTTCGGCGTGTTATCAGGAAGGACACCGTCCTAACCACAACAACAAAACCTCCAGTCCTAACAACCAATGTGAGCCTCTGGTGAAAGTAAAACAACTTTGAGGAGCGACAGGAGAGTTTGAACATGAGGTGAATGAAACGCTGGCGGCCTCAGAAGGAAGCGAGTGAGGCAGGACTCTCCTCCACCTTCACCAACAACACCAAAAGAAAACCTTTCAACCATTGATTGAGATTGAAAATCGTTGATGCATCTCCAGAAATGAAGCCACAATATCCTGGATTCAAGCCAAGCTATCATACACGCATTAGGTCATTTAGAGCCAGAGTCTGCACAAAGGTCATCAGGGATCAGCCACGGTAGCTTGGTCCTGTTGACACACACTCTCGACCAATGATGATGCAGTTTCAGCTGTCAATCATCACATTTCATCATAATATATCATAAAAAATAACTTATTGAAACCAAACTTACATCAAAATTAACACTTGACTAAACATCCATATGATAAGAACTACCTAAAATGGCAGAAACCATTTTTGAGAAATATTTTTTCTGACTTTTTACTTTGGTTGATGTCCCATATATGTACAGTTTATGACCTTTACTGCAGTCAGCCACTAGGGGGCGATTAAAATCATTTGGCTTCAGTTTTGGGGAACTATTTAAAAAATTTTGTTAACCTTTAAAAGGAGGGATTTCCCAAGATACAAATTATACTTAATCAAACGAAATTAATAAATTTTACTATTATACTAATAATTACTTCTCCATTTGACAGCAGTTTATTATTGATTTTTCTCAAGTTTTCATTGACACCGACAGTATATTCACATCTCCTGGTTTCCTGTATAATCCAGTGAAAGCAGGTCGGGTGTGCTGAGCACCACGTGTGTGTTGACAGGAAACTGCAGCTCAGGCGTGATCCCCAGGTTTAAATCCAGCGTCTGACCCCGGCTGATCTCAGGAGGTCACAGGAGAAACTCTGGCATGGTGTCTGTTTGTACGTCAATGATTTACAACCTCCTGGGTTTCTAGAGAAAACCAGCGTGCGTGGCCTTCAGCACGTAGACCACAGTCAGCGTTTCAGATCGTAAACAAGACAACAAAACAGTGAACCACGTTCAGAAGAAGATCTTTAATGCAAACATATGTGAATATACAACTTATTGCTGAGCTGGCCTTTTCTTCTTGTCCCACACTTCTCATTGTACCTTTGATCGTGCGTTAACTTTCTTATCATTAATAGAGTTTAACTTTTTAGAATGTAGGAGTGCTTCAATGTGCGACTTGTTCATATAGCTACAAAAATAAATAAAACAATTCTACAATCAGATTTTACATTTTAAATATTCTCTTATCTAACAGTCCAGTGGGTCTGTTGCCTTTAAAGTCCTGGCAAGAAAACATAATGTGTCAGAGTGTTGTCCTCTGGCACCGCTGGGAATTAGGACTAGAATAAAAGTTCAAGTTCAACTCAAACCCAGTTTCCAACTTCGAGTCTGTGCACGGCAAAGACATTTATTACATTTATTATCCGGTTATATGGTAAATTTAAACATCCAACCCAGTATTTAAGAGATTATGTGTGCACTCACTTATTTATCTATACCACCACAGATTATCACACATTGTAACGAGAGGAGAGATTCCTGAAAATCACAGTCTCCTCAAACAGAGCTACTCTTAAATAACCTTAAATAAAACCACATGACTCGAGTAACAGCAACAGGTCCAGTGAGTGAGTCTGAGTGAGGAGAGGAGATCTAGGTTATACTGATGAGCACACGAGATCCCAGAACCCAGATCCACTCTGGAACACACCTCATCAACCCGTACTGTGAAGAAAAAGAACAGAACCGATCAAACACAACTTCATTTTACAAGAATCTGTTTCCACAAATTCATTCCACGTGGACCGACCTGCAGCGTGTGAGGCCAGTATCCTGTGGTCCGGGTAGACACGCCCAAGGTGGAGATGGCGTGGTGAGCGTAGACGGCTGGATCTGGCTCAAACCAGCCTTCACACGAGGAAGTCGATGTTGATAGTCGTTGCTTGCTTGAGGCAATCTGGTTACACAAACACACAAACAGGACGTCAGGATGTTGTACACAAGCAGTTACTGTATTTGAACTCAGGGTATTGTGTGATTTCAGTTCTCAGGTACATGCACAATACATCTGGATCAGTACCAAACAAATCTTCCAGCTGTTTATTCTTTGTAATGGTCCTGTTCAATCAATCAATCAAATTTTATTTGTATAGCCCGTATTCACAAATCACAATTCGTCTCATAGGGCTTTAACATGATGAGACATCCTCTGTCCTTAACCCTCAGCAAGAGTCAGGACAAACTACTAAAAACCCTGCAAAAAACTAAGCAGCATTGATAGGGTAAACATTTTGAAGGATAACTTCAATACTATATGTCAAGCAGTCCTGCTGCATCATAGTCTATGTCTATGTTAGGTGTCTTACCTGGAAGGGAATCAGACTTTGAACAAAGATCCCTTTGCCACTGTACTCGAGGTGAAGAGCTCTTGAGAAATGATCCAGGTAGCCCTGAGGTGTCAGGAGGAGAAAGGCGTTATTGTCTGGTTTGTGTTAATGTTTTCACTTAGTGCACAGAAGAAGAATGGAGGCTAAGGCATTGAACTTAGACCTAAACTTAGATTGAAAAGTGTCTCCAGAGGCTGTGAACGTGTGTTTCCTGATCAGAATCAGAATCAGAATCAGAAGTATTTTATTGCCAAGTACGTTCACACATACAAGGAATTTGCTCTGGTTATTGGTGCAAACACTGAACATAGAAACATAAAAACGCAATAAATACAACATGCATAGGAGAGCAATACAAAAATGGGAAACCAGTAAATATTTACTCACTGTTTACTTCTTATTTACTCACTTTTTACCAATATTTATACAAAGTAACATTTATTTTGAGATAAACATTTCTGAATAAAAATATATGAAAGATAAAAGATATAAAAAGTGAAGTAAAAAAGTGAAATGCTGTGATGTGTGTGCATATCAGTGTTGTTGTGACTCACAGTGGAGGCCGTGAGGGCCACTCGTCCAGGCAGAGGTCTGCAGCAGGCCCCCGATGAGATGTTGACCACAGCTCCTCTGCTGCGCTCCACCATCCCCGGCAGCACCAGCCGCGCCATCAGAGAAGCCACCGCCACATTCTTATTCACCAGGTCCAGCAGGCTCTGCTCGGGGATCTCAACCAGGCTCTGGGAGGAAGCCAGCGCCTCGTCCACGCAGGTCACCAGGAAGCCGATGTCTTTGCCCCTCATGGCGTCTTTAATGGCGTCGCTGGCCGCCGGGTCCAGAGAGAAGTCGGCCAGGACCACGAGGGTTTCCACGCCGTAGCTCTGGGAGAGGCAGGCGGCGGCGTCTCGGACCGACGTCTGGTCCTGAGAGACGAAGATGATGCTGACGCCGTTCCTCGCCAGCTCCTCTGCGTACGCTCCGGCCACCGGCTCGGACGCTCCTGAGAGAAGAGAGGATTTATCAATGAGACAACAACAAAAACATCAGTATGGCCTGAGAAGAACCTACATTATAATCCTTTATTAGTCCCTCCAGATATCAGTGTAAGAACTGTGTAACATTGAGGTTTGTCTTGCAGCCAGGCCGGTGGGATGCTTTGGTTTAACTGGTGCAACTTTGGTCTCTATACGGATTCAATCCTCAACCTGTTTGAGTGAAACTCTCCTGATTCTATCTGTGCAGAGCATTGAACCACACGCTGTGGATTCAGACGTGTGGTTGTGCAGCAAGTGTTTCGAACATGACATTTCCCACCGGACGCCTTATCTTCCAATGTGAGAGCCAAGAGGCAAATAAACCATCACGTATCAAGCTCACTGGCTTTGGCTTCTTCTACTAACTCTGATAATATCCCTAGTTTACCTCAACATTTTGAGAGTGTATATGTATTTAAGCACCTTTATATTTAAGGTACATGTTTTTCAGAGTTATGCACAAGTTATATTGATTGATTTTGTCTATAATGCATTAAAAATGTTCCTCTTTTTCCATCCCTGGCAGTAACAGCAGCCTTGACAATGTCTGGTCTGCTTGACATATAGTATTGAAGTTATCCTTCATCCCAGGATTCAACACTCATCAATGCTGCCAAAACCTTTATCCTGATGATGTTTTCCTACACTTGACATCTATTGCACTTGTGTCCATCCTGGGAGACGGATCCTCACATGTGTCTCTCTCTGAGGTTTCTACGTATTTTTACCTGTTAAAAGGGTTTTTAGTAGTTTGTCCTGACTCTTGCTGAGGGTTAAGAACAGAGGATGTCACACCATGTTAAAGCCCTATGAGACAAACTGTGATTTGTGAATATTGGCTATAGAAATATAACTTGATTGATTGATTGATTGATATCAAGCTCACTGGCTTCGGCTTCTTCTACTTATTCTGATAATGTCCCTCTTTTACCTCAACGTTTTGAGAGTCTATATGTATTTATGCACCTTTATATTTAAGGTACACGTTTTTCAGAGTTGTGCACAAGTTGTATTGATTGATTTTGTCTATAATGCATTAAAAATGTTCCTCTTTTTCAATCCCTGACAGTAACAGCAGTCTTGACAGTGTCTGGTCTGCTTGACATATAGTATTGAAGTTATCCTTCATCCCAGGATTCAACACTCATCAATGCTGCCAAAACCTTTATCTTGATGATGTTTTCCTACACTTGACATCTTTTGCACTTGTGTCCGTCCTGGGAGACGGATCCTCACATGTGTCTCTCTGAGGTTTCTACGTAGTTTCACCTGTTAAAAGGGTTTTTAGTAGTTTGTCCTGACTCTTGCTGAGGGTTAAGGACAGAGGATGTCACACCATGTTAAAGCCCTATGAGACAAACTGTGATTTGTGAATATGGGCTATACAAATACAATATGATTGATTGAAAGATGGTCCCACAGACTGAGGTACCACGGCCCAGTCCTCTCCTCACCATAGATCACGGCCCAGTCTCCGTATCTGCGGGTCAGCTTCTGGCTCGGCAGGACCCGGGGCAGGAAGTGGACCCGGACCACGGAGCAGCATCCCCGGAGCAGGACCACCGCCCGGCTGGCCGCGTACACCGCGCCCACCAGGGCCAGGGTGTCACAGTAGGACCTGCACCAGCGGGACATCTCCCGCAGCAGGAACTGGAAGCTGTCCACCGCCGCCATGCTTCCACACACACGGCCCCACGGAAGCTAAGGGGCTAAGCTAAGCTAAGCTAGCTGCTGGTTGGTGGTTCCGGTCCACGGTAACCAGGTGGTTTCCTGCGGGGTAACGCGAGCTAACAGGTCCTGGATCGGGTTCTAC
This sequence comes from Limanda limanda, assembly GCF_963576545.1. NCBI lineage: Eukaryota > Metazoa > Chordata > Actinopteri > Pleuronectiformes > Pleuronectidae > Limanda > Limanda limanda. The sequence continues at coordinate 3,515,365 of NC_083653.1, read as the reverse complement.
GTGACCCGGTTCTGGTGGATCAGAGAGAGAAGGGGTCACATGAGCGAGGAGCCGGGATCACAACATTGAGCCATGTGACTAGCTGCGTCAACCGGGATGCGTTCAAGAGCCCCGGAGAAGAGACGACTGCAGCCAAACTACACGTTAATACCTTTATATATACAGGCTATGGTTAAGCACGATACAAATTTAACATCTGGTTTTCCTTCATATGTTTATATTTAATCAATCTGCCTCATTTGAAAAGCTGTCTTTGTTATTTTCTTTTTAAATTCTCTATTTGTCCACATTTGAGTCAAGTTCATCTCTTTTTCTTTGCAGCATCTTTCTGTTAGTCGCATCATCTGCTGGGTATTTTTTGTTAGGGTGTTAAAATCTGCTGAATATTAACGTGCTGCTCAAATTGTATCTATTGGTTTATCTAAATCTATATTTATTGGGTAAAATGCGTATTTCCCGATGTCTATTGAATGCGGCGTCTCGTTTCTGCCTCCTTCCCACAATGCACTGCAGTCGACGCTGGTCCGTTGCCATAGAGACGCGGCTGACAGGATGCTAGCTTGATGGACATCTTCTCTCCATGTCACAAACCTGCTGACACGACGGTAAATATCTCACACTCACTGGTTTACACTTCCGGGTTGATGGTTTGTGTCGAGGTCAAACTTCTGCTTCTTATCTTCTCCAGTTACGGTTTTCTTTGCCAAATGTCTGTTAGCTTAGCTGTTAGCTTTGTTGTTAGCATTGCTAGCTGTGCAACATGTTGACCAGAGGGAGCAGAGAGTCAAAACACCAAACATCACAATCTCCTCTTCTTCTTCGTGTCCTCTGGTTTTCTGTTGGATCCACTTGTTTACTATTGTGCTTATAAGTGATAGTTCAACCAAAACAAATGTAAATTCACTCATTATCTACTCTCCACTGTGTCGATGGAGGGTTAATAACAACCAAATAACATAAGAAACAGTTGTAACATGAATTAAAAGATGGATTTAGATGTGTATTCGGACTGTAGCTCTCATTTCTACCTGTTTGCAACGTAAAACAACCTATTGTGTCACAAGCCGCTCCATCGAACATCCTTTTATAGTTCTGCTCATCTTCTATAGGCTCCACATATGAACAAACTAAACTGATTCATCCTCCTTCTCAAACTGAAGTCCTCTCTAACCTCCACCTCACAAGGAAGTCCCAAACAGTGACCCCATGTCCTGTTCTGTCCCCATCGAGCAGCTGTCGGGATGTCTCAGTTGTCCTCTGAAGAGGAGCTGGAGCTGCAGTCTCTGCTCAAGCAGCTTCTGATCAGCGTCAACGAGAAGATCTCTGGGGCGCCGTCGACCGAATGCGCTGAAGAGATCCTCCTTCACCTGGAGGAGACCGACAAGAACTTCCACAAGTAAGGCCACCAGACCCAGTGGGGCGTCAACTTTAAAATTGTCTAAGTCTAATTCTAATGTCGTTGTTCTCCTTTCAGTTATGAGTTTGTCAAGTACCTCCGTCACTATGTGGAAAGCTCTCTGGGGACAGTGGTGGAGGAGGAGACCAAGAGCTTGACCAGAGGAGAGGGACAACATGCAATCGGCTCAGGTCACGACACCCTGATCCACGCCATCACCCGCAGGACCAGGGACTCAGCTGAGTGAGTGTAGCACAGAAACATGAGAAAAGATTAGAAAGATATTACTTTCGTCCATATCTGACTTCCAGAGATTCCCAAAAGGCAAATATATCCTAATTACAGCAGTTGCATCTTATTCTGTAATAAACAAACAGAGAATCTCATGGACATCCACAGTATATTTCTTCTTTTTGACTCAAGCTGCATGTTTTTAAACTGACTGATTAATAATATGAACTCAAAAGCACGTTATCTCTCTGTGACAGGTACCAGCAGATGATGCAGCCCTTAAAAAACACCATGATCATCATCGTAGAGTCTCTGATCAACAAGTTTGAGGAGGACCAGATGAGGAAGGAGGAGCTGCACAGAGAGAGGCAGCACAGTCAGTCAAACAGCCGTTACCATGACAACTGCTCCGATAGCGACTCCTCCTTCAACCAGGTCAGAGACACAATAGTTACACAAATCATCAACCATCACATTTTATTTACTTACTGCATCTAAAGATTGCAAATGACTTGGCGCCAGTATTTTATCTTTTTATAAGAATGTTAAGAAAGTTTACTGAAGCTGCACCAAGTGACTTGTAAAACTGCTTGTGTCATGCCAGCAAACAATAAGAGCTCTTTAAAATGTAGTTTTATGATGCATCATAATTCTTACCTTTCCTCTTCCTTTGTAGAGTTATGCATTCATCAGACAAGAGCAGCTGCAGGTCTTGGCTGAGAAACTCGACTCCAGCCAACCCAAAGAGGTACAAGGGCTCACTTCCATATCAACATGTACAAACCATATAAACATTATTTCATGCTCTCTGTTGATACATGTCATTTGTAGCCTGGGGCCTGAGGGGTCAGGAGATTTCAGCCACGATTTTAAGTGACGTTGCTCTTTTCCATATTTCAACAGGTAGTCTACCTCTTCAGGCCTAAAAAATACAAATAAGTATCACTTGTTTTGGAGACGACTCCCAGTAGAGTGTAGCCTGATAATCTGACTACTTTGCCAATTTGTTTTACTTCATTCAATTGATCTGACATTGTGTTACATATAAATCTGCTTAAAAACTGTATTTTGGGTCTGTTATTCATTCTTGTCATCACTTTTTAAAGATATGTCTTTGCCGATCAAATTCTTTTCCACACAACATGAATAGAAAATACATAAATGAAATGTACAAGTATGTCTGGGATGTGGTAGAAACTAGTAATGGACCAGAAGATAAAGTACAGAACATACACAATTGAAGTATGAAGAAGAAAACACCTCCATTCCCAACCTTGCCTATACTCTGCTGGTGAAAATATCCATCACGGGCACAGAACCAGAACTAAATGTAAAACTGACCGAACCTAACATGTGAGCAAAGATTCAAAGCCGTACGTGTCATAGATGTTCATGTTATTAACAGTTGGAGTTACTTTATGTGCAGGTGCGCTGTCAGGCTCTTCAGGTCCTGTGCTGTGCCCCCCCCTCTGACGTGCTGAGCTGTGAGAGCTGGAGCAGCCTGCGCAGGAAGCTCTGTGCGGCTCTGACTGAGCCCGACCCAGACCTCAGTGTGAGTCCCCATCCACTCAATGTGCTCACTGCAACCGCTGTCTTCACATTTCATTCATTTAATAATCAATAACCATAAGGAGATTTTCAAGCTTTAATAGTTGGTGATATTAAACTCGCTTGGGTCCTTCCCCACATCTCCACAAACTGTCAGGGGAATTGGTTTGTTAGTTTTTGAATAATTCTGCTGACAGACAAACAAACAGCAATGAAATCATAATCTCCTTGGCTGAGGCAATAAAAACCAGATAACACTGTTCTCCATGATGATGAGATAACTGGTAGCAAATACACTGCCCAGTGTTTTTCTGCTTACTTTTCTCATTATTTTTATAACCTGCCATTAATGTGTCATTGATTATATAGACGATGATTAATGTATATCTCCCCCCCCCCTTCACCTCCTTCAGGATAACGTGCTGCAGTTCTTTGCTAAAAGCTTCTCCTCCTCTCCACTGAATGTGACTCGGGAGATCTACACCAGCCTGGGTACGCTGCTCCCACTGGGAAACCACTGGGTCCTGTTGTGCATGTGCAGCTTTGAACAGAGAAAAGTATTGGTATTTGTGGAAAATGTCCATTTCAAAGGTTGAGCTTGTCTTTGTGTACAGTCCCAACTAGGGTTGCAAAGGGGTGGAAAGTTTCCGGTAAATTTCCGGAAACTTTCCGGAAACTTTCCATGGGAACTTTAGCTCGGGAATTTTGGGAATTTTGAAAAAAAAAAAAAAAAACGCAAATTAAACACTGAGCAATAAAAACATCATTCAAAACTCTATTTTAAAGATGTATGGAATGCAGCACACGCTGCACGTTGAGTTTCAACCCTCCACTGTGCATTCTTCCATCACATGCACAGATAACTCCCAGCATCCTTCACTCTACAGCAGGGCTATTGAGGCCTGCTGTAGTGTGCAGGACTAGTCAGGTAAGTTTCCATGATATTACTGGAGAAAATATATGAGCATGCTGATTGAGGATTGTTCATCTGTTCATCTAGCCTATACCCATTCATTTATCCATCAATTGTAAAATATGTTTACAGAAGATTCAAAATGTTTGACAAACTATTTATATCTCTGGCATTGCATTAGAGTTTTTTTACAAACTTTTTTCTCATCTTATTCTACAGAACAATGCCACCTGCACTCTCTCATGTGTGGAGACATTTCACCCCATCCAATGTAGAAGGAAAGACTGTGTACATTTGCAAATACTGTGCAAAGACCTATGTTAAGAATGACACAACGATGCAGAAGCATATAGTCAAGTGCCCAAAGTTTCCTCAGGGCTCAAATCAGCCTATGACAAAACAAAATGTTTATATTTATGTCAGTATATGAAAAGGTAAATACAGTTAGTATAAATTACCCACAACATTTCCAGTTTATTCCCGTTTATTCCCGTTAATTCCCGTATATTCCTGTTTATTCCCGTTAATTCCCGTTAATTCCTGTATATTCCCGTTAATTCCCATGGCAAGTTTCCAACTTTGAATATTCCCGGAATTTTGCAACCCTAGCCCCAACACAAGACAACACATTGTCTCACTTACTGTTGGGAACTGGAGTGTTTTCAGTCGTCTCCCAGGCAGACACGATAGTTTTGTGACATCCACCTCTCAGCTTTCTGCTTCCATCCCAGTGGAGTGAAGGTGAAGCCACAGATCTCACTGACAGCAGGAACCATTGGACTTACAGAATGATTAATTCATAGGTCTCAATGTAGACAGGTTCTATTGGGACTAGCTAGTTAGTTTATAATGTCAATGACTAATGAAAATGTGGAGTGTAAGTTGTTTTTTGCTACATCATGTAAATAAACACCAATATTTAACCTTTTCAGCTAAAAGTGTGGAGTCCAGTTTTGAGTCTCAAAAGCTGAGTTTCCCAACGGGCTCAGGCGACCTGGACATTAACAGACCTGAAGTCAGTCGTCTTCTCAAACAGGTATCAGCCTCTCCTCCTTAAAACAACATCACCGATCTGCACAGAAACATGTTACAGCTTCTCCTCCTCTGTCTGTCTGTCTCAGATTCGATTGATGAATGACTTTCAAAAGGAGGTGACGACTTTTTGGATCCGTTATCCAGAGAAGTAAGTGGCTGTTGTCACTGATTGTCTTGTAACAAAACTAGATTAACAATTATATTCTTTTAATCTGGAGCCACAAGGGATTTGTTGCACATATGTTGGCCTCCACACAATGTACAGTCTGTTGAAACCATTAACTTCATGGTTTAATCTATTCCAAATTACTTTTCTTTTCTTTCTAAAATGAGACACATGTTCAGGACTTCAGTTTAACTCTTTACTTATTTTCACCCTGCTGTAGGTATATGGAGGAAATTATAGAGAGCACTTTCTCCCTGTTGTCCCTCCATCATGAACATGGGACAGAGAAAGTCCTGGAACCAATTCATCTACTGGCTTTACTGGATATTAAAGCTACATGGTTTAATAAGTGGATGGTGGGTATCAGTGTTGAACTGCATTTTTGATTATGCATCACTCAACTTGGACATTATCTTTCTCTCTCGCTCATCTGCACTCTGCTGCTTATTTAATCATTTACCTCTTTTCTCTCAGCACGGCTCCTACAGTAGGACGGTGGTTCTCAGACTCCTGGAGAGAAAATACAAGTCTCTGGTGAGTGATTCACATCATTATCTCTCAGAAACTCCTTGTACAGGCAGCACCGCAAAGAAACGCCCGAGCTACTGAAACCTCAGACCGTCAACTGCGTTTAACTCATGTCTGCTTTGAAATGATATGATCTATTTGTGGGATTATATATTAAAGAAGCTTAACTGTGCAGGTCAATGTTGGAGTCTGTGAGACAAAGGGGCCCGGTGGTTTTAAGAGGATCGACATTAAAGAATTGATTGTTTAATCCTAACCCTCCCTCTCGACTCTTACTCTGACTTCAGAGGGGATTACTGTGGGATCACCCCTGCAACTTTCTCCAAAGTCCTCTTCACACTCTCGACTAAAAGGTTTGATAAAAGGTTGTGGAGCGGATAAGAGATTTGATCACCAATGTGATGAACCTCCACTTCCCGTTCACTCCGGTTCACTTCCAATTACTCATGTGTGACTGAGCCCTTCTAGTGTAAAAGCTCTTTGAGTCGTCGCTAAGACTAGAAAAGTGCTTTATAATTGGAACCTATATACTTTTCTGACTTCATTCTTTGTGTGTTCACTGGAGCATCTAAGTTCGGCTCCACAGATGAGGAGCTGTAATTACAGTTAGAGAATCTAAATATTTGCACTAACATGCACATGAATGTCTTTATTCTTTCCAGATCGTCGCAGCTCTTCAGCGATGCATCCATTACAGTGAATCCTGCTTCGCCCATGACACAACTGGTCCCCAGTCAGCAGAGCAGCAGAGCACTGGTAAATAACAACAGCCCAATAGACTCAGGATTTCCTCAGCAGGCTTATAAACTCTCTTCACCCGGCGTCTCGCCCTTTGTGGTAAACTCAAGCACATTGGCAGTAATGCTGATTTAATGTATCCTGTTAAAACAAACCCTGAATAAGTTCAAACGCAGTTCCTGCTTCAAATTAAAACTGAGGAATGGAGCAAAGAAGCAGAAAGAAGAAGGAAATGGAAAGGAATAGGAAACAGACAAACTTTTCAGCGTATCAGAGAGGAAGTATTGATGGAATGTTTACAAATGTGTAAACAGGACCAAATGATGAAGGTCAAGAGGTAAACCATCACGCTTCAGGAAGGGAACTGCCTCACTCCATTTGTTCAGGGCCTGGATGTCATTTATCAAAGCCTAAAAATGCACCTTTACCTTAGTTAAGTTCAGAAATAATTAGAATAACAATTAATTACAAGAGGACATTGTTGACATTGCTGTAATCAGTCCTTAATTGCTAATAATCTGGACCACATATCCCATGGACCCCTCTACTTTCTCTCTGCGAAGGTTTTTCTTTACATTATTTAATCCAATTAGCATTTAGAGTCATGATAAACAGCTCAGTGCTTTACATTTAACTGTGGAAACTTTATAATTCGTGGTCAATAAGGTGTAAGGGACCGTGTCGGTGTGTTATCTCCTTTAAGCCAACTGGCTCCTTGAGACTGAGCATTGTGACCTTGTCTTGGATGAGTAGAGATATGGACACTGGAAATGTTGATTACAGCTAAAGTCAAGACAATCTTTATTTTGTGTTTCAGTCCAAAGGAGCGTTTATTCGGGAGAGGAGCTGGAATACGCCGTCTTCGTCCACTCCCTGTGTTTCCTGGGAAAACTCCTCATCTACACCAATGGAAGAAGTCTCTTCCCCGTCAAAGTGAAGAAGCGCAAAGGTGCGAAAACTAGTCCTTCAAACACTTTTGAACATCTGTCACTGCATCTGTGTTGTACCCAAACATTACATGAAGCCTCACACAGTTATGTTTATTTTCCATCGGTGTCAGCGTCTGGTCTCAAAAACATTCCCTTGGGGTTTCATCGAAGGACTTGGAGTTAAAGCCACAAACACATGTGTTGATAGTGTATTATTGCCCTGTTCTGATGTTCACCTCTACCATAGTGATGCATTTGCAACACAGCTGTAAAATCCAATCTTTACAGCAGATAATCTCGAGTAGGAATGTATGTGATCAGCTTCCACAAGGCGCCACTCCCTCCACTTCTCCTCTGCAGCGATTATGTCCCACTCCACCCCATCTTAATCACCGATAAAGTTATGTAACGTTATTGAATTGTCCTCAGACTCATCGTCTGCTGCCCCTGCACCTTATTTCACCCATATTCACTCTCCTTCCAAATCGGATAAAATGTTTAAGTGTTTTATAGCATGAGGCTGCTCTCTAGGTGGAGCTGCACTGACGAGTCTCTCCACACCTTGAAGGTCAGTTTGTGACGTGTCGTCCACGTATCCGTCACTCCCTGCAGCTCATAGTAAAACAAATGTTCTCTCCTCTATTTTAAGTGATGAACTTTTTATTCCTCCTCGCCATTGACAGTAATGTTTTCAGGGTTGTTGTTTATTTTCATATGTTTATCAGCGTCCTTCCTCTTCACCCACATCAAGCAAGTTAAAAGGAAATAATAATGTGTTACCACAGTCCCTGCATTTCAAGACCATTTATGTGCAATATTGCAATACATACTTCAATATATAAGCATTTTATTATTGATATCTTTTTGAGATTCATCGATTCATCATTTAGGTTCTAAATTTCCAGAAAACAGTTTCATAGAGCTTAGAGAACACAAGGTGGCTGTGACCTATAACCAAAGTTATGATCTTTCTGGGGAATTACACACCTGACCCTCGTCACCAGGCCTCCGAAATATGGAAGGGCTTCCGTCTCAGTAACCACGAGTCCTAGTGTCTGATTCACCAGACTCTTTGACTTATTTACTCATGACTGTGTTTCAGATCCCGTGAGCCTGACAGAGCTAGTCGTCATCCTGATTCACATCATGTACCAACACCCCGAGCCTCCTCTCGGTGACACCTCCAGCACAGGTGGGTCCCACACACTCATGACCCTACGTAAAAGTTTGTGTCCCGGTATCATCATCCTTCCCACTATCTTCTTTCCAGACTCAAAGTCTGGAATCGGGACAGAGGGAACATAGTGACTCTCCCTGTGAGGCATAACAGGATTCCTCAGGCCATGTCTTTTATCTCTTAACCTTGTGCTGAGTCATGCGGCACTACGGGTGTCTCCAGGAAGACCTTGCTTTATTGCCCCATTCATTCTGGTGAATTACTGCAGCAACTCTGCTGCCAGTGATCAATAGTGCTCCCCACCTTGACTTTGTCAGAGGAGCATTTCTTTTGGGTGCTGCAGGGCAAGTCATCCTGGCGTGGCATTGATTTTAATTAATATTTTACTTTTTAGTCTGATTAAGATCCCACGTACCTCCCGTATGGGTTTGTCACGAGTGGTGTCACGATACTGCAGAATAAAGTCGGGAGTAGAAGATACATTTATGTGTGTTTGTTCGGTAATGTTTTCAAACACAAACACAAAAAGACACTTGTGTAATGTCATTATTGGGGCTGAACAGCAAAACAACATCAAGTTGTTGTTTTGCTGCTTGTTATTCTCTGATCAAAGAAGAGATTAAAAACACAACCTTCACTCAGGAGCAAAAATAATCTTTGAACTTGAGAAAGAGAATTATTGTGATAATCATCAATACCGACTGATATGAAATGTTGTATTGTTCTATATTTTGGCCATATCACCCACTCCTAATACTAATAAAATATAGCTGATGAAAAATATCATTATTCTTTCCCCAAAGTTTCATTCCAGTCATGTTGTGATAAACATAACCAAAATGACTTCAGACTTGAATTAAAAAGTAAGAGTATCTCTGTCTCAATACCTTTTTATGGCCCAGTAAACACCTCTATAAACTTTCTTGAGACATAAAATGTAAATCATAAAAATCTGAACTTTCACTCCACGACCAAATTAATCTAAATTACAAAGATCCAACCGGGCCAAGTCACAAGCATCCACATGCTGTGACAGTCGGGGAACAAGCAGGAAAAATGTGTTTACTCTCAGTTGTAAAAGATGGAAATATTATCCAATGAAGATACATGTGTGTGAGGGAAGAAGTTATAATTCCTTGTTTGTGTATCCAGACTCGCTGTGGCCCGGCTGCCTGGTGATGGAGGTGCTGTGGACGGTGTGTGAGAGGACAGAGTGTGCTGCAGAGTGTCTCTACCAGCCGCCGGTCATAGAGACTCTGCTGGCTCCTGTCATAGCTCTGCTCAACGGACAGCAGGTCTCACACACACAGACACACACACACACACACACGCGCACACACACACATGCTAGTATGAGCCGGGGAAATTTATGTATTTACTCATTAATTCATTTTTTTTGTGATCAACTTTTTATTTTACTGAGAAATGTAGCAAGGTACAGATCAATGTTACAGTAATCAATAACAAAATATATATTCACATGAACTCATACCTGTCAATGTATATAGACACACAAAGGTAAACAATAAAGGAAAAATAATAACTAGGATTAAGTCAAATAATAAAATAGAAAAAAAAATATATATATATGAAAATATTAAATAAACAAACACAAATATACAATAGGTCATTAATACAAAAACAATAACATATGTATGTAATAAAATCACAGGGAAATAAAATAAAATAAAATAACATAAATGAATAAAATAAAATAAAACTACCCCAAACACAAACCACCCACATCCCGGATCCAGCTTCCTACTCATTAATTCATGAATATAAGGTAGCCTTGTACAATCATTGACTCCAATGTAATTACTCTGAGTTTTGTGTGTGAGCTTTCTACAGTCTGAATTTTATTTCTGGGACTTTTTCACCCTGCTATGATTCCAGTGAAGAAACTGACTACTTTATTATTGGTTGTGGTGAAATGGTCAAATATAAAGATGTCTGACTGTTACTCAAAATATTGGGAATCTGGCAGCTGTAGCCATAACTAGATTGTCCCTCAGTGTACATGAATCTCCACCAAATTCACAAGATCCAGTTTTTCCATTTAGTTCTGCATCTAAATCCTCATAAACATGTCCCCTCTAAACATGCCTCATTTTTGTTCATCCTGATTCATTTTTTACTCTCTGAGAAATCAGGGAAAACGTCCTCTCCTGCAGTCACTGGGCAGCCGTTCACTAACTGTCTGAAATTGTGGGAACACAGGTTATGAAAATGTAACAGCTTTCCCCCCCCTGTTCCATTATTGTCAAAGTTAATGATGCTGTTTCAGTTTTTGGATATCTGTTCATCCCTCCTGGGATTCCACTTGTGCCTGAAGCTGTCGGATTAATTTGGTCTGTTTGTTCTCTTGGCTTCGCAGTGCAAATTAAAGTCTCCTGCAGCAACACTGACTCTCATCGCTGACATCCTGGCTCGCATCGCAAACACCGACAGAGGATTAGCTCTCTTCTTACACGAGAAGAATCTGCTGGTGGCGCCCAGCGAGAGGTGAGGCCGTGTGATTGACTGGCAATTTGTCATTTTGTATTTTTGATGCTGATGAATAAATTACCATTCCCTGACTTCAGCAGGGATTTTGGGTTCTGAATGGAAAACAGATTACACCCGAGGACGTCTGTGTCTATCACACAGAACAATGATCTCTTTGATCAGCAGGAGCATAGCGACAGGAAACACAAAGTTCATCAGGTTCACTTTGGGGCTGCAAGTTCAGGTATCCTGTTTTAATTGGGCGACCGTGACAATGACCTCAGCAGGTTTGGTCTGTTCCAAGGTGGCCGACAAGTTTAACTATTTTACCAATTCACTGCAGAGAGCCATACATTTTTTGAAGTTTGCAGCCTCATCTTATGATGTTGTGCAAATTAATTCAGTGGGGATCTCAATCCCTGTATTGGTATTCAAGGAATTAAGATATCGAGTCCAGACGCAGACTGTAAACAGTATAAAGATGGATATCGTCTCTCCACTTCCCTTCAAGCATAAAGTCAAAATATCTCTGAAATGAACACGGTCATCTTGGACCAATGATGTTATAAATTCAATCGGGGGATGAAGCCTCAGTGTTGAGGTCCCACCAATACATGCGAATCAGTTTCAGCTGTCAATCAAGATGTTTCCCCTCATTTTTTATAGCCTTAGATAACTAATTAAAATCAAACTTATCAGGATCCTGAACACTTGAACATAAATAAATACATAAGACCTACCTAAAGTGACAGAAACCATTATATTCAGACTTTTTTGACTGGTGCAAGTCTCATCCACCAACATGGAGGAGGCAGAGTTTCAGACCTATACTGCAGCTAGCCACTAGGGGGTGATTGAGCTGCTTGGGCTCCACTTCTCTATGAGCAGCCACTTTGTCCATCAGACTTTTCTCTATTAGAATAAAACTAAAGGGAAAGCTCTTAAAAACACCAAACCTCCACAAACACAGACATTAAATGTCACAGATTTTTATTCCGGCCCAAAACACTCACACAAATCTCTCTCTTTTTCTGTTTGTCTCTCTCTCTGCAGAACCAGTGCCGCTCTTGTCGTTGTGCAGTTCACCCTGAGGCTGCTGAATAAGGACGTGTCATCGCTAAGTGAATGTGATGCGTCCCATACATTGTGTGGAGCTTTTATCTTTGTGTGTAGGCAGATACACAACACCTGTGAGGGTCTGCAGGTCCTGCGACCTCACGGCCTGCACACGGCTGTGGCTGCGGCGTGGAAAAAGGTACGTGCACCTCATCCGTGGACTCTGGTATACACATGCTTAATAACCTTAATAGATTTTCCATCTGATTTTCGTGGTTAAAGAATAGACCTAATGGATTTTGTATTAAAAACATTTTATTCATTAGACACATTTGAAAAAAATGGAAAACTACTGAATTGACTCTAGTTAGTTTCTGTCAATGCAGAAAGACATTAACTCAGTCGAATCCTTTTTTCTACGACGTCTAATGGAGGCTTGTCCGTGTCTAATGATCAGTTTCACTGGCTGGAATACTCCTGTCATGTTTCATTTGCTTGATGAATCCACTGTTCCCTCTTTATTCAGTCTCCACAGAGGGAATCAACATTCAGGGGGAAATTAACCAACCACTGTAATCTGCCTCCTGCAGCTCAGACGACTTCTTCTGTCAAAACAAAGCATCAAAACAAGAATAACTTCAGAATTATGATCTTTTCATCGAAAAATAAAACTGAAAATCAACTCCCTACCACTTCTCACACAGTGTCACTGGAGGAATCATGGGAGAAAACCTGCAGAGACGCTGCTTCCACTAAGTTTGAGATATCATTAATCTGTCAGTGTTGAGTTTTATGAGTCAAACAGTCCTCACTTCCTACCTCCTTGATTTTCAAAGCATGCACATTCAAAATGAACTTCTTGACATCCGGCCACAGCATTACTCCACTCACTTCCTTCTGACTTTACCTAGTCTGCGTTAAATATTAATAAACTACGCTGTCACACTGGACACTTTGTACTACATGATGTCTCACATCCAAGCCCACACCTTTTTTCACTGTGTTACAACACTGACGTCCATCCAGTTCCAATGAACAGACCCCGACTTGAGCCCTAAAAGTATTCTAAGGCAGCATGACAGTGTAATTTGGTCATTGAGGAAAGCCGTTAAACAGTTAAATGTTTGATTGGACTAGAATGACCATGTTAATTCTGATTTCTACTGTTGTTAGATGGGTTATAAACCTTAAAACGGTCCAAGTATCAGTAATAGCAGATCACCAGTCACTGCACTTATTGTTTGTTAAAGACATTAAATCAAATATATATATTAACAATTGCAGGACAAAATATTTACAGTGAAAAAACAACAAGCTTGACTAAATTCAACTCAGAGACTGATATGAATCTGTGACTTGATTTAATGTTGGATAAAACAAACAAAGGAAACTTTTTACGAGACTGAGACTTAATAGTTCTGGTGAAATTCTTCTGTTGTGCCTCCACACCCTTAGACATGGATAAAAAGATAAGAAGTAATGCTTTAACTAAAACACGTTTTCCTTCCTTACTGCCAGACGAGAACCTCGTCAGAAAGGGAACCGACCCCGGAACCCGACGCCGGAGCCTCCACCCAGGACCTGCAGAGCATGTGAGGCTACACACATGCACGCAGGAATGCACAATATTTTGCATATAATATATAGATTATTATTTGCAAAGATGTATTTGTTACATTTCAATAACACAATGCTAATCCACCTTGTATAATCGAGCAGTGTCCTTCCTTATCTTGTTTGTTCTGGCCCTTTGCCCAGATGAACTGAACCGCGCTTAACTGATGTTGTGATCTGATATATGTTCATGTTTATATGTTCATGTCTCCACCCACGGGAAGGAACACTTCAAAAATTCAAGCGCAAAACAACTGATTTGTCTCGTAAACTAGATTTATCAGTTTTTCATTTTGGCCTCAGATTTATTTATTGAAATAGACAAACCTGTTTTGCTTTATGCAGCAGAGGAAATCAGACACTGTAGCATCACAGCTTATTAAAACCTTATATTTGTCGCTTTTATCATTGGTATATTTAAATTAATGTTGCTAATAATTGTCCCTTTACATAAATGAGCTTGTTCAGACCACAGAACCAGATTTACCTAATTTCACATGCATCTGTATCATCATTGTGATGAGGTTGATGAACTGGTGAACACTTTGAATCCCAGTCTGAGATAAAGACAAAAGAAAAATTGTCTCCGCAACAAAGCGCTGCAGCTGCTGAAGTCGTAGTCAGCAGTTTCCAGCTAAGAAGCACATTCACCACTTGCACATTTTCCATCCGTTATCCCGGCTGCTCACTTGTGTAATGAATTCACACTGTGTTCAATACGTTGCACTGCAGCTCCCTCTGTCTTTCTCTGTGACTGTGGAGCAGACTCGTGTGGGAGGAGACCTTGTTGGACAGCCTGCTGAATTTCACTGCGACTCCCAAAGGTCTGCTGCTGCTCCAGCAGACGGGGGCCATCGATGAATGTGTCTCCCACATGTTTTCTCGCTTTACTAAAAAACTCCAGGTAATAACAAATACTCATCTCTACAGTGCTACACGTACAGAACGGAGGTCCTTGTCGTGTTTGCCTCTTCCATCATATAAAAGGTTTTCTACTTCAGCTTCTTTTATTAATAGTCCAATCGTTAGCTGGGCCAAGTGCCAGTTCACAGCAGCAGCACAGCCACTGCTGGAAACTTCCCAAACCACAGTGACTGCATGTGGAGAAGTCTGGGGGTTAAGTGATTTGCTTTGGGGCACCTCCAGTGTGGTAATGAGCGAGCAGCACTTCACATATTCTCATCCATCTAATTCCCAGGCCCCAAACTTAAAAACACTGGTAGCAGCCTTAACTCCTTTTACTTCTGTAAAGCATCGGACTTTGGTGTAAAAATGCTGATCAAGCATCCGCTGCTCGTTTTGTTTCATGGTCTCATTTCATCACCTTTACGGCCCTGGAAAACTAAACTTTTGGCAGTGGCTCGTTTTTAATCCTCCTTGATGTGCCCAAATATATATTATGTTCAAGGGATTCACATTGAGTTGAGTTACTGCAGGTCAACGCCACGACCTCGGCACAATTTGGAAGAAAAAACAGTAATTTCACACAGATTGTGACCTTTAAAACTATAAATATCTGAAGTGATCTTTTGGCTCTGAGAAGCAAACTGTTTTAAACTTGTTTTCAAACTGAACTTGCTATGTACAATAACCACTCTAGGCTTTTTGTATTTAATAATGTCGCCTTCATCAGAGCATAATCTACTTTAAAACTCTTAATTTGCTCTGTTGGCCTTTGTCATCGGCGTATCTCTAATTCAATCTGCGGTCATCTGGTCATTTGTAGTCCCGCTCTTCCTTAAAGACACTTTACTACTCACCAGGAGCTCAAAGCCTGTTACTGCTTCCACACTGGCTTTGATTTATTCATCTCCAGACCCTTCATATCCCTTTTATCCATAATTCATATTGTAAACCCACATACATCCTGATTCAAACCACAGCTAAACCCCTGCAGGCCTCATTTACTGCTGTTGTTTGTGCACGTTTGTGAATTCTTCTCTCGTTTCACTTGGAATGTCATTATATTTTGTTTATTTTTAGATGGGATGTTGTGTTGTGAGATGTTGGGGAGTATCAGGTTTTTTGTGTGTTTCTCTGCAGGTGAGCCGCTGTGAGAAGTTCGGCTATGGGGTGATGGTGACGCAGGTGGCAGCGACGGCTCCTGGGGTGGCGGCTTTGCATCGTTCAGGTTCTTATGCACTCGCTCGCTCGCGCAAACAATTCCACTTTCCATCTGAATGCGACGCTCAGAGCTTGTACTTACAGATGTTGTGTAGTCAACATAAAGCAGACATCGAGAAGCCCGGAGAGAAAACGTCATTGTGAAATTGACTGTCAGGGTAAATGGATGAAAAAACGAACGAGAGCCAATATTAAAGTGCCCATATTATGCTTGTTTTTCCCATTTTCCCTTAGCGTCATGGCTTTTTCTGTGCATGTAAGTGCACAAAGTCCTTCTCCGCTTCAGAAATTGCTGCTCCTCAAGTGCCTGAAATGCCTCGTTTGCATTCCTGGCTTTTTCTTTTGTCACTGAGTAACATGTAACATGCAATTACCGGCTAGTTGGACTTTAATAGTGTCGTTTACAGCTGATCAAGATGCCTTCGGCTAAGAGGCCTTACATTCCTGTCACATGCTTTAAGCGGTCGACCAAGAGTGTTCCACTTGACCTGATCCGTGCACACTGGGCTATTTATGACTCGGGTCAAGAGCTAAAATGGAGCATTTCACACAGAGGGTGACAAATAATGCATATTTTGCATGTAAAGCGTATAAACTGTATTTAAGACTTGTAAAAACATTGAGAAAATACAGATTTTAGATCTTAAATGATTAAAATCTCAACTGCGCTCCTGGAATCCAATAATTCCAAGCTTACTTCCCACAAAAATTAAAATTGAAACCCCTGGTTGGATGTTGTGATTCAGGCTTCGTGCGGGCGCTGGTGCTTGAGCTGTGGTCAGCACTGGAATGTGGAAGTGAAGACGTGAGGGTGGTGCGTCCCAGGCCGACGCCCATGGACCCCATCGACAGGAGCTGCGTTAAGGTACCCAGTGTGTGAGAAAGTGAATTCATTTATCAATCAAGCAGAACTGTAGTCAGCGTTTATTCTTTTTTTCTTATTGATAGAAATCTAGAAATTACTGTGAACCAGATTCCTTCTTGCATGAGGCTGCATTTTTCGACATGGTTCAAGTTTGGGCAGAGTTTCCAGGCTCAGTCTTGGACGGGTCAACATTAAATTCAAAGCACAAGAACATTGTGTGTGTGTGTGTGTGTGTCTGTGTGTGTTTCTGTGTGTCTGTGTCTGTGTGTGTGATGCTGGCATCCTGACAGGAGCCCGGTCTTCTCTCCCTCTCGATGAAACTAGCCAAGTGAATAGGGATAACCAGTGAAGTGTCACCGGTGCCTTGCCACTGGTGACTTCAGAGCCCGGTCTCATCAGCCTGGTTCGCTGCCAGGTCACAGACAGGCAGCCGGACCGACCTGTCCCTCGCTGTCAGCACACGGCAGCACCGACCTGAGCCGCTGCTGAAAACACACACAGTGTCCTCAGATGCATGCGTGGGATGAAACAGACTGAATATGTAGCACAGACTTTTTATACGAGGGTTTTTTGGCAAATAACTTCTAGGTTTTGCAGACTTGTATTCAATGTGTAACAACCAAACAAATTAATAATTGGAATTGCACTCAATAGAGCTTTTTCTTTTTTATCAAGATATATCAATTATTCCGTTGCGAATTGGTAAAGAATAATAGTGTTAAAGAAAAACATCCTAGATCTGCTTCCCCAATTGAAAAGGTTCTTTCTTGACCCCCTCATGCTTCCACCTGGATGTGTGAAAATCTGTTTTTTAGTAAAAGTTTGGCAGAAATCACGATAAAAGTAGATTAAAATTATCTGATCAATAAAGATGACATTTTTTTTGTCCTCTTTGTGAAACCCTCTCTGTGTCTTTTTGTCTCCCCAGTCCTTCCTGGCCTTGGTCAACCTGCTGTCTTCCTCCCAGTCCGTATGGGAGCTGGTGGCTCGACAGCCTCTAGCCAACAAGAGTGAATACACCCTGAGAGAAATGCCAACCTCCGTTCCTGTGAGTGGCTTCCACACTGTGTCACTCAGATCTCATGCAATGCCTCTTTCTTCCATTTGAGGGCATGTTTGCCCTTTTCATTTTGCCTTCACCCGTGGATCTGTTACATCATTCAAATGCTCTCCTCCTAAACCCCCGGTACACCGAGGCCGATGCTCATTTTTCACCTTCCCCGTTGTAAATATCAGCTCTGTTTTTGTTTTGCACCATAACTGCGACATTGTGTTTCACAGCCTCTCACTGTTCTCCGCAGGATTTGATTGACAGGCTGATTGCTGTGAATTCAGAAGCAAAGATTCATTCGCTGTTCCACTATGAGCAGTCTCACACGTTTGGCCTGAGGTGAGATTTTCTTTTTCCATATTACTTAATGTTGGCGGGGAAGCACACAGCATCGGATTAGCACACACAGACACACAAGTACACACACAAGTACACACACACTTCAGCCGCTGGCAATAACAGACTGACATGGTTCTTTATACTTTGATTACCCAGCATTGAAAGGCTGATGAAAGGATTTCTGTGGATAAGAGAGAAATAAGCTTGGCTGCGTGGCTGTGAATGCATGAGAATATGTAGGTGCGTGTATTTCTATATTTATGGAGATCAGACATCCCAACAGGTGAGGAAGGGGGGGGGGGGGTGAAGAAGGTCCCTTTATAATGAGGAGCTTTTCTAGTACTGATTAGGTTTAGATTAGGGGCAGAGTTATAGTAAATACAGGTAACCCTAATGCTTTAAAGGAAAAATGGCATTTTAATAATATCTGTTGTTATGCATCTTGGAGCTTAAAGTACAATCTTCAATCAATAACCATCAAAAGACCTCGTTAGTGAAGCACAGAGGTAACGGGTAACGTGGTTGTGAAGCAATTAAAAGGCGAAATAAACAACAACAAGGATTTATCTGGGTATGAACATTGTTGGAAACATTTTGAATAAATTAAATGCGAATTAAGTCAACAAATTATATGTGACATAGGTCTCGTAGACATTTAAATGAAGAACTGTAGCTTTACTTTCCATTCTAAAAAAACAGCTCCGTGTTTAGGAGAGAGAGGATCATGCGTCGTACATGAGAAACTTGTGTCTTCGTTGTGTCTTCGTTGTGTCTTCGTTGTGTCTCCGTTGTGTCTTCGCTGTGCGTGCAAAGCTCTGGCGGCTGCTGTGCGTCCCCCTTCTCGTCTTGTAAGGCTTTCAGAATCACAATAGCTGTGACTTGTGAGGAGCCACGCTGAGTCACTCCGTCTGTGCCTGTCAGTCAGCCCACTCCTATTAGCATCCAGAAACCAAGTGGAAGGAGCCAGAGTCACTGCTCATCTACCTCCCGGACTGATGGATTCACTGACACACTCAAGTTCATTTGTCATTTTTGTTGCTCGGGAAATAGTTCATCTTACACGAAAAAGCGCGAAAACAAATCAGAAAAAGGACACAGCATTTGTGAATTCGTTTTTCTTTTTACTTTAAACAGTATTTTGTGTCTGTCGTCGTGATAACTGACTGAATTCTGCTGCAGGGTTTTACACAGGGCTCAGTTATATACGATACACACGCACGTGGCCTCACATGTACACAATCAGTTGTTTAAACCATATCCTTTTAACTCTGCTTCACCCACAATGCAATGCTGCTTGTTTTGATTCTATTATCTGATTATCTTGTGCCTGGAGGTACAGGACAACATGGTGTAGGGATGGAACTCTATTGATTCCAAAGGGGGAAATAGCATCATTACAGCAGCTACTACACACAAGGACGTGGTGGTTAATTAGCAATGTGTTGGTTATTTGACTTGACTTCAAAGCAGTGGAGTGTAAGTTAATAACGGCAGTTTTTATTAAACTCAGTCGCTAAGAAGGGAGGGAAACTAAACTACAACTACTTCTACATTTCGGTGTCCATAACCAACAGTTAAAAAATGAAATACTGATCATCACCTCATTGAATTAACCCGGCAAATGAATACAGTTGCTCACATTTTGTTCTCTAAATAGATATATATATAGACTTGTTGTTTCTTTATTTTTTTCTGACATTTTTGTATTTAATAACGACCAGCACCAAGGACATTGTGTTTTCATCTTGTTTTTGTTTCCTCCATCAGCAACGAGGTTATGATATCACCGGTATCTATGTGTTTATTTGTTGGCAGGATTAGACAAAAAATAGTTGTAAGATCTTTGGATCATTGTCCTATATTCACTTTCTCTCTCTTGACTTTCCAAACTTTTGCATACAACTCTGAATAATACAAATATAGAAGAAAAAACAAGAAGCTAACCACAGAACGACCAAACCACAGTCAGATTCAGGAAGCTCCAATTCTATTGTTTACCCTTGATTCTCTAGTTTGTTTATTTAAATGTTGATCTTTTGTATTAAAAATAATTGATTAAAACTGCATTCAATTTGAATCTAAAACCTGAATATACAGATTATGTCACCTTTAGTCGAGAGACAGAAACCTCAGCTGAGGTAAGACGACCAAACTCAGTCACCTTGTTAGTTGTTTTGTGACAATCAGGTTTTGATCCATCACATATGCTACATTATGAATTATAGATTACCGCTCCAGGTTGGTCTCCTGCTGGAATGTGTTACTTTTACTCTTGAAAGTCTGTTTCCTCATGGAAAGAGCAAAACATGGTGAAGTGAATATATATCGTTTCCATGTGTGTTGTCGTCAGATATTCGTATTGGTGCATGATTAGATTGATCCTAAAATTGGGTGAAATGTGCTCATTGGTGTATTGTCATTGTTTTTTGTATCTGCTTGTTTGTCATTTTCCAACCAGGTACATGGTTTGTGCTTATTGAAATGATGATAGCAGAGTTATTCTGTATTTTTCATATCGTCGGTAAATTTCACAACACTTTCCATCCATCTTTCCTCCTCAGTCAGTGGCTCACAGCTCCAAACCCATTGGGTCCAAATTAAGGTATACATTTTAAAAACAGATCCTGAAAACACATAGTGCCAAAGTTATTTCCTAAAACAGCTGGGCACCGTGGTACTCAGCAAATTACTGGAGCAGGAGAATATGCTTTTGATGGGCCCGCTGGCAGCTGCAGATTTATATAAATTTTAATGCACTCTAAGCATTTATGGCAGCATGAGGGTGTGACTGGAACTGGATCAAAATAAAGAGCCCGTGTTTGTTTTTTGGACGACGACAAACCTCTATGGCTCTCGTTAAAATAGTGGGTTTGTTGTCTAAGCTCTATCTTTTGGAAAGTGAAACCTCGGGAGTTGGTTTGAACAGTTGCAGTTTTCATGACCAATTGACCAAATGTCTCTCGTGCATGAAGCTCGCACACGTAGCGTTTTGAAATCGGCCTCAAACATCACTCTTGCGTGTATATGTCACAACATCTTTGACCTTTTCCATCGTATTCAAACCAAATCGAATCACGAGCGCCACTGAGCATTCCTCCAGTGGAGCAGCGGCTCCCGAAAAAAAGAAAGAAGAGAAGCCCCCTCTCTCTTCCACCGCTCTCGATCTTCACAGGCTAATGAGCTAAAATCCCTCAGCCCTCTTCTCTTGTTGCTAAAAGCCGCTTTGTTGTCATGGCAACCACCGCTCTTCTCCCAGTGTTCTTTTCCCCCGTCTGAATTTGTTTGGATGCCTCTAATCTACTCTCTGTGCGATCGAGCTGTGTGTGCCGCTGCAGAACTTCATACATTTCATCCCGTTTTTTTAAAAGAACGTGATCACACAACCTTTTAAAACGAAAAACACACAGCATTGAAGGGAAATACCTGCAATGCTGTTCGTCTGAAACTTAACAGTGATGTGCTCTGCATCGTGGGTGAAGCAGGAATCATTTAAAGGTCTTTATTGTATTTAGAATGCAGATGTTTGTATTGCTGGAACACCCTGAGGTTCCACCTGTGCACAGGAGTGGTGTAGCAGTGTTGGAATCCCAGTGTTGTGTCCTCACTGTAATCATAGACTGTTTGTATACCGATTCAGAAATGAAACCAAAAGTCAGTCTCATAGCATCCAATAAATAGTTTAAACCGAATGTAGTTTTTATGACGTACACTTGTTGGTTTGGCCCATATCCTGGTTTATGTTCTCCACCGCCACCAGGGGGCTATCATGCTACCATGTACCATTCTCTGTATTCAGCCTATGGTTGCACTGGGAAGGTGCTGCTCTTGAAAACCGACATTTGGGGATTTAATACTATTTGACATTCCAACAAACTTCCTGGAAGTTTCATGAACGGTTTGAAAGTCATGGGAAATGACTTATAATTGGTTATTCACTTTTTCCCATGTGCAACATTCAAATGATCACCGGCGTATATATATGATGCTTTCGATGATTTGATTTAAACGTCTTCTGACTGCTCGCTATAAGTCGAGCAAATTGCTGACCATCTGCATCTCACATCATGCGTGACCAATCAATCACCAGTATGATCGTCTGTCATCCTGCAGATTACTCTCGGGTTTTAATTGGTTTATACATTAGTCTTCTGATGCATGCGCGCGCATAATCAAGGGAGTAATCATCTGTCATAAGTGGATGTTTCAATGCAAGTCTTCCAACGTTCAATAAAGTGAAGCTTATTCCTTTTCAGGGGGAATGAAAACCAGGATCAAGTTCATAGATTAGATCAGTTTTAGTGTTTCAATAACCTCAAACATCCATTGTAAAGTTTTATTAATTAATTGCTGAAGTATTTGTCTGTAATATTTGTTTTTGACGGCTGCTTAGACACAATAATTTGTTGATGTCATCTTGTTGTTCCCTGGGAAACTGTGAAGGCCTTTTTCTCTATTTCCTCTTGGTTCAAGGACCGAGAGATTAATCAGAAGGATAATCACCCGTAACTGGTAATGGAGATAACCATTAGTTGCAGCCCTGGAATGAAAAGTCCAGCAAGCAGCAAAGTGGGAAGACAGCGTGGTTCTGTAGGTTCTCTGTGTCCAGCAGTGAGAGGTGAGGAGGCCCCACTGATCCTCAGCCTCTTACTGCTGCCACTGTCAGGATGAGTGAGTGGAGCAGTCGGTGCAACAGGGGTTCAGGTAACTGCCCAGCAGGAAGTGCAGCAGCTGCTTAAGAGGAGAGAATTCTCACCGCAAACATGCAAAGTTAAATCCTACTTCACCTCTTACTGTGAACCTAAGACTGATACTGCACCGGTGTGATGAGAAACTGAAACAATGTCTTGTGATGTCGGGATCCAGGTAGTAAATTTGAACTGCTTCTTAAACATTCAAACATTCAAGGATTTGTTACTCGTTTAAAATAAATGACATCTACATAGATCACCGAAAGAAGGTTGTTATTGATTGAGCCTAAACAGAAGTAATCAAATATTCCTATAAGTCAGTTTCTTTGCTTTGCTGCCCCTTGTTTTAGTCTATATGATTCAAATCATGGGTTGCTATGGATTTGGTCAGTTAAGAAATGTGTCCCTTAAGTTTAGATGTTCTTTCATTTCATTAATTGTCTGGACAAGACAAATCAAGTTAATTTCTGATCGTCACATAATATTCCTGAATATAGTATCTATCAAGCAAATCTATCTAGCAAAGATTTCCCCGAAAGTACTAAGTATAATCCGAAGTGGTTTAGAGGGGCTTAAATGAGAGGGACACTCGTCCACCTGGCTCCTCCTGACATAATGAGGAGGCCAATCTGATAGAAATCTCATATACAAGACCAATTATGACTTAATTAATTGCTGGGGTAGTCGGGGGAGAAGGGAGACAATAAACATTAACTGGATTGTTGTGATTAACGCTGCACAGAGGTGACACTTATGAGATATTTTCCATAAGCACTCAAACAAAGTCTGAATGAACATAAGCCGTAATAGATTTACATGTATATCAATTTAAATAAATTTTATAGTTTAAATCATTGACTCGTGTTTAAACGATGCTACGAAGCGTCTCCTCTCTCCAGGTTATCGGACCACATCTAACAGACAGCGTTCTCAGGCTCTTGGTTTCCCTTTCCCACTTTAATGTCCCAAAATGCCACTGGAGCTTAACAGCCTGCTCAAGCCTGGTGTCATTACCAGCAACACAAAATCAACCATGAAGCTTTCCCCCCCGAGGGCTCCCACTTAACAAAGCTTACGATTGGCCACGGCAAAGCTGGTGGAGAGAAATTGTGTTGACTGATACAGGACTTGTGGAGATACGAGGCCGGAGGAAACAGACGACGTGGTTTCACAGTATGAGCTGCAGCCCGGCCTGTGACGGCTCGGCAGTATCTCACGATGCCAGTCCTCTCTCTGTGTTTTAATGTCTTTTGTCTTGTTTGATTGTGCTGCTGTAGACTGCTCAGCGTGCTGTGCTGTAATCTGGACTCCTTCCTGCTGCTGGAGAGCCAATACAACATCTGCTCCATGCTGCTGCACAGTCAGAGGGACAACGTCACCGGGCCGGACGCCAGCGACGGGTAGGAACTGATTAAAGGGACTCTTACCTTTGTTGCATTTTTACACTTTTTTTGGATAAGGTTAAATTGGTATTAATAAGGTAATGACACTCTAAAATGCAAGACAGACCCACCAGGAGTAAAAACAAACAATTATTTCACTCTCATAATATTTAGTGAAAACTTCAACCAATAAAATTCTTCGGACCG
Source organism: Limanda limanda (assembly GCF_963576545.1). Classification (NCBI taxonomy): domain Eukaryota; kingdom Metazoa; phylum Chordata; class Actinopteri; order Pleuronectiformes; family Pleuronectidae; genus Limanda; species Limanda limanda. The sequence continues at coordinate 3,490,891 of NC_083653.1, read as the reverse complement.
AAGGACCTTATTGGCCGACAGACCTGTCTGTTTGCTGCATGGACATGCAGGTTTTCCGTCTGCTTCTTGTGGCGCATTCGGGCCCGTCATCATATGTGAATGTAAATGTATATAACTTACCGAATCCATTGCTTTGGTAAACAAAAACTCACGTGCGTGCGCGGAGGCAGTAGGTTGAAAGTCTGCTTGTAAATAAAGTTTCTTCAAAAAAACACGGCGGATGGGAACGAGGGGGTGGGGCATTGGAGGAAGGCGGGATGATTTGAATGTGCTGTAATTCTCAAATGCAACAAAGGTAAGAGTCCCTTTAATGCTTTGCTTTCGAGGTATTAGTTTTAATTGTTGAGAGTTAAGCCCTTTTAAAACTGGCAAAAACCTAATTTGAATGAATAATATGATGCTGTTACACCTGAGCCAGGTGTATGTGGATAAATTATGCATTAACAGCCTCTTTATTTCTCTCATCCAAAACCAGAGAATGCCGTTGTTTCATCCAGGTTTTTAAATGGATCAGACAAATAAGATTCAAAATGTTAATTCTGAGTTTTACAGGCGTAACTGTGCTTTGCTCTTAAAACACAGGCAGGAGGGATTTAATTCTTCTAATCAGATTTTTTGGAAAGGAAGCAAATAATTGTCTTTCCCAAAATGTCGAACTTGTCTCGACTTTTCAGCCAAAGCTAGAAGTTAACTTTATTCCAGCCAGAGCAGGTTGAGCTATAGGGAGGGGTATCAGGCATTAAGACATTTCAATAGCTTCCATATCAGGCTTGTTAAACTCTTAACACAGTCATTCTCTGTCGTTCCCATTCAGAAAAGGCTTTTTGCTCCTCCGAGCATCGCTCCGAAACGACAGAACATTTAATCATAGCTCGGGAGGAGAAATTGTTTGTTTGCCTTGTCAAAGTGAAAATGAAATATGGGAAGAAGAAGAAAGTGAAAAGGCCATTTCCCGAAAGTGGGCGTTCAAGAGGCCCCTCTCTCTCTCTTGTAATGTGTGGCAGAGCCGTGGCTGTTTGGTTATGAATGGAAATGGCCCTGAAATGCCAACTCTGAGTGCTGGCTCCGTTTTTGGAGAATGATGATTTGTTAATTCATCATTTCCATCTCCCTCTTCCCTTTTCCCTTCATGCTGCCATTATCATCGTGGACATCATTTCGCTCTTCCTCCTCCTCCTCCTCCTCCTCCTCCTCCTCCTCCTCCTCCTCCTTCTCTTTTCTCTCCTCCACTGTGTCATCTGAACTTTTTACTTTTTGAAATATTAACGTTGATTTCCCCCGACTACTTTTTCGTTCATTCTTTGCTCCTACATGTCTTTATTTGACCTTTTCAATATCAATGAAATCCAAATTCCGGAAGACTACATTTGTAACGGGCAATATGCACATTTTATTTCTCTCTCTCTGTTTGAGCCGCGAGTGATTTTTCCTCCTAAAAAATGTATGCAAATTACACTTCATGGCGAGCAGGCTCGACGTGGAAAGAGCACTGTGCAAGAATATGGTCCCATTTTATTACCAATTTCAAGCCCAAATTGCCTCTGCTATCAGAACTATCCACCAAGGCAGAATCCCTTCATCCCCAACAGTGCTTTTATAATTGCAATATCTGATCCTATCTGAAATTCAACATGGAACCTTCTCTCTTTCTCTTCTAACCCACCTTGCAGCACTGATACAGTCACACCCATTCGGAGGCTTTATTCAAAGTTCAATATCACTTGTTAGAGAAACTTGTCTGAGCGGCACTAAATTGAGGAGGTCTGGCTGCCACATTAACTTCCCTGCCCTTCTCTACCCCAACTATTATGGGGTTTAAAAGTGTATTATGTTATGCTTTTATCTGCACATTCTTTTGCACCTATATGTTAACACTTCCATGCGATCTCTGCCGATTTCCCTTCATCCTTCTCAGGGAGTTCATCATCGACAGTCTCTCAGTGGAGAGGAATCACGTGCTGGTCCGGGTCAGTGTGGTCGGGGGTCCGGCTGAGAGGAGGCTTCCCCCCCGAGCTCTGCAAGAGGTCAGCTTTCTCTTTTACACATTGTTGTGGTTCCCTTCTACCTGCGGGTGCATTGATTCTTCTGGGAAATTAAAGTCTTGTGGTTTTGCATAAAACAGAATAGACACCCCGTGAATAACAAAATGCCTTTTTCTTCCTTGTCAGCTGTAAATAGATCTTTATAAGTGCCACACAACCACAGAAATAGCTTCTGTGACACTGAATATCACAGATGTTTGTGTTTTCGACATTTCACTGTGCAAATAGTCTAAAATAACCATCTTATATCTTACAGGGAAGACAAACATATGAGCTGCTCAACATTATTTATCTTAGACAGAAAAGGAAAAAAACTCTTCCTCTAGCGACTTCAATTTTAATACAAATGAAGTTGCTGTTTGCAGCCTAACCTCTTTAAGTCAGACATGTTGATATCAATTATTTAGGTGTCGTTCACGCTGAACGCAAAACAGAAACTGTTTTTTCTATTTTCTCACTGAGGGAGAGGAAAGTGTATGAAAAAGATTTCTAAAGGGAAAGTGTAAATTAGCTCAGTGAGTGTTTTTCCTTCATGTTTCACAGATCTGTTATTTATCATCTTCAAGGTGTAATACCTTTCTGTGTATATTCAATGTAGTTAATAGGCTTTAGGTTTGGTTATTGTTCAGTATTAAGATGTTTTTATCAAGGCTGATTCTAGTTTAAGTCTGAATATACTGTATGTTTAAAAGAAAACTAAATAAAATGAGGAAGAGGATTCCGAGTTCTTTGTGAAATAACATTGCATAGAAACAACACGTTGACCTTTATGTATTGAGATAAACATTGACCTAAGATGAAATTTAAAACTAAGACATGGATTCTGATGTTCTTTCTGTAAACTCTTCTGATGAGAAGACTCATACCAGAAGGAATCCACAGGAGCGCAGACATCTGGATAAAAAAGGCCTGTTTTCTAAACCCTATTAACATTTAGAGCACGTTGTTTTGGCAAGTCACATGCTGAGTTATGACTCCAAAGTTATGGTTCTAAAAAACTAAGTCGTGACAGGCGTAATGAATGCAACGCTAAACAGCGGGTTTCCAAAGAAGAGAAGAGGGGGAAAAAAGAATAGACGTGAAACACTGATGGAGAACAAATACAAATAAACACATGATGTGATGAACTGCTATTAGCCTGGCACTAAATAACGACTCTGTAATGAATTAATCCACAGTACAAGTTTCCAGTGTTTTAAAATGCTGATGAGTTTTCAGTGAATTCAATTACAAACAAATGTTAACAAATCCGACATAATCACCATCAATAAATACCAAGGCAAACCCGCACACACAACTGGAGCAGAGCAGAAATTAATCAAAGAGATTAATGCTTTTGTGAAACATGTAGGTTTGAAAAAGGACCAATCATCTAAATTACCACCACAGAGTCACGTGTGGAATTTAATCTCGTGTTTCATGTGATAAATATGTTTTAATTCCACAAGTGAAATATCGTCAGTCATAAATAACACTGAGGTTTTTTAATCTGCTGATTCCAGGGTGATGATCCCTATCCCTGGCCCATGTTCTCCAGCTGCCCTCCACCTCGCTGCTACTCCTCCGACCCCCCGAGGATCCTCCAGCACTCACAGGGTAACACATATGTTCACGAAGCTAATATTAACACATGCATCTAGTTATTCCTTTCTCACCTTTTAGTTTTATTCTCCGTTCACAGACTCTGAGATCGTTGCATTCCTGGCATCACCAGTAGAAGCAGAGAGTGAGGAGAGCTGGATGGAGACCTGCCGTCGTCTCTACTGCAGAGTCATGACCTCCGATCCCAGCATCTTAACTGGAAAGGGTAAGCTACCGATTTACTGGGTAGCTGTGGATTAGCCTTGCAGCCAGGAAATCCTCCCTTCTCCTGCAATCACAACCCTGGCATTAATGTCTCACAAAGGTCATTACAAGTACAATGTGTGGTTAGCAGAAGTGTGAGTTGTGGTGATGACTGGGAAGAAAGAATAAAAAGAAAATACAGGCTCAGGAGTAACTCAAATAAAGGTTTGTAGTTGCAAAGAAGAGCTAAATACAAGAGTGAGGAGGTGGTGTTAAACCTGGTAAATTCACCTGCTTTTATTAATAAATCGATACTTACAACACAAAGACACAATCATCCAAAGGTAAACAAATGTTCACGTTCTGTGCAATTCGATTTGTTGAAGTAACACTTGTGAGGAGTAAAATGTGTTTATAATGGCAGCTTACTACAAAATAGATGTTACACAAAAAAGGCTTTATTAAGAGGGATGTAGAAACGTGATCGCTATGGAAACTATTCCATTTTCATTTTCAGGAATATGCAGAATTGTGCAAACTGTATAATAACTGTCATGTAACGATATAGATGCTTTATCACCTTATTCTTAAATAAAAACACATTTGTATGTGCTACATTAAAAAGCCACTTGTAATAATGTGTTAGGGAATAATAATGGGAGTTACAAACTAATTGCACATGAAACAGTTTGACTATAGTGCATGTGGGATTCTGTTGCTGTGTTCTATGGTCCTGCAGGTGCACCATCGGCACCTCCTCACCAAGAACACGTTCATATAACCATTCATAACTCATCACTGCTATTGACAGCCTCTATAAAACGGCACTAATGTCTACTTTTCCCGCGTGGGAGTAAATGGCTTTGATTCAAGGGGTGAAAAATACATCTAAATGAAGGAGGCACGACGTTCTTTTCATTAATGCATTGCACTGTACAGTGATTGCTTCCTTTCATCAGCACACTGTTGAGCTCTGCCTGTGAAAGCCTCCGTACTCTACACAGCTCATTTACGGCTTTTCACACGAAGGCTATGATCAAGATTTATTTACTCGGCACATCATCAATTACCCAGAAACCCCGGCACTCTACTTTTTAAGAAACATTTACAGGAGGAAATTGTAGCATTTATATACTCTCTACTAAATTAACCTTACTTCTTTTGCAGTTTATTAGACTTTTACTTTAGTCTGGTTCTGCGGAGGAAGATGCTGTGATTAACACTTGTGTCTTCAATTCCGCTGCAAGACACAAATATGATTAGCTATAGTATCTCTTCATCCAAACACTCGTGATAAGAACTGTGGGCGTGTTCAATACCTCCTATCTCGTCAGCCTATTGATTGGTTAATTGGTCTCCCTCAACAGCTCGTCAATGGGACGCTCACCCAGGAGCCCAGACTCACACAGGAGCTGGAAGTTGTGATCAGCACATTGTGTTTTATAAACCGGCTCCTTGTGAAATGATTGTACGTCGGCTCTCGTGTGTCTCCACAGGGATTCATTACTTTATTGCATGTGCAGCACTTGCATGAAGAGGACTTCAAACATCCTATTTCACTTAGCTTATCTTCCCCTGGTGACACTGGTTCCCATCAACCGCTGGGCCAGATAAGATCCTATTTAATCAGCCTGTAACTGTGTGGGAGCCGAGGGCCATATCAATGGACACTGATGAGCAGTTACACATGAAGGAAATAATTCAACATACTACAATTTACAGATATTAGAAGTAAGGAAACTTAAGAGGGCTTCAAGCTGTCAGTCTACATATAACCATGATAGCAAGAGAAAGGTAAGGGACACTTAGATTTTCAATATATATATATTCAATAGACTGCAAACCTCAAAATGAACATAAATCTGAATACATCAGGAGGACACTGAATATTTTTCGTAGTAATCACAGCTTAATTACATTAAATCATAATACCAAACAAAAATATTCAGTAGAGTTTGGGATATAACTCTAAAGAAGTAATTTCAGCCATACTATATACTTTAATACATTTTATACATTATACGGGATATCAGTAAAGAAAATACTTATTCAATAGTTTTTTCAAATATCCCATTAAAGCAAATGATATTAATATCGACTGCTGACTGTCTATGAAATGAAGCTCAAGTCGATATTAATGTAAGAGGCAGACTCTTTCACACAGGTCCTGCCGAGTCTAAGCTCTGCTCCTGGGCCACTGTCGAGTGAGAGCACTGTATTATATTTAATACCTTAACAGGCACCCGAGGGTTTCCTTCCATTTCCACAATCAGGTCTGCGGTGACCGCGGGTTGTTTCTCTGCATAGCAATGCGATACCACACTAAAAGCATCGCTGTCAGCGTTTACTCAAGCTTCCTGCAGCTGAACCAGGATCCTTTGAATCAGAGACTTTCCCGTCACAGAAGTAGTTTGGTGTATTTGTAAATTGGTTTTTACCTCGGACACAGTTATTTACTGCAGCATTAAAGTTTAACGCTTGTGTCTGTTTCCTCTCCTCAGTGCTGGCTGACCTTCTGGACAAGGTGGTCGTCCATCTATCCAGTTCCCCCACAGAGCGCTTCTTCTCTGCAGCTCAGTACAAAGGTCAGTGCAGGAGAGCAACACGCTCAGTTTTTCCATTAACAATTTAGACGTACAAAGGCTGTGCACTTGCTCAGTGGAAGAAGCCACATGCTTTCTGTTTGGAACATACATCTAACTTCTGTATTCTCTTCTGTTTTGCTCTATACTGGACTATAAAAGTACCATTCAAATAGGTACAAGGCAGTTTTATGTGTGGCAGGTGAAGACAAGGTTCATAAGGAACTGAACCCCGGCTACGATTCTAGATGATTCAATTCCTGACGAGAGGTCGAGCGAGACAGACATGATATCACAGGACAAAGATCAAGACGCAGCCTTGAAGCTTCATCAATAGAATTGAGCCCGAAACGCCTCGGACACAGAAGGTCTTTACTCACAGTTTCACAAGAAAAGCTCCAACCAGCATCACCATGGTTCAAACACAAAGCCCATTTCATAACAGGCAGGTTTAGAAACAGCTCCTGCACAAGTCAAAATAACAATATGTACTGGAGAACATCTGCTGGGGCTGTGCAAGTACAACATTGTCCCATAAGACCTGAATGGAGAATCTGAGGATAAGGGTTATACTTTATTTCACAGATGGTTAAACCTTCAGAGGAAACTGTGTGGTTTGCAAGTTTTATCCATAAAAACAGATTTGAGTAACACGACTTGACCCTGACTTGCACGGTCCTTAACTCTACCTACAGAGGAAGTTTTCCTGCACTGCAAGGTTAAGGTTAGTCGAGCCGTTCCAGCTTCGTCAGCTCCAGGGACTCCTGAATCAGCACACTGCTATTGGGGGGGGGGGGGGTCTGAAGGACTTAAAGCTTCTGGCAGAATGTCAGAAAGGAAGGTTTTTGTTGGCAGGAGAAGAAAACTGTTGCCCCATAGCGGAGGATATCTCTGGTGGCGGTCACTGAGGTGGTTTCAAAGCTCAGCATATCAGCACAGAGGCGGGTGGAGGGTTGTTGAAGCTGCTGATACTGTTGGGCTGTTTTCTTGTTGACACTACTTCAGTGTTATGTGGAGGTTGGATATCGTCTCTGTGGACAGGCTGAAAACTTAAATTTTAGAGCAGATCTTTCACCGCAGGATAGAAATTTGTTATGTCTCCCAAATTGAGCAGGTTAATAATTTAAGTAGGCCGGCTTGTTTGGTAGCCAGTGGGCTGCGGAGCCTGAGCACAGCAGCCGGAGAGAGATGCTGCTCATTAGTGAACATCCACCTTGTGAATCCTCCTAAAGGTAATGAAGTGCTAATAGTTAACACACTTTCTACTGACTGCAGTTACGGCTTATTGAGTCTTTTACCTGGAAAACTATTCAGAAGTCGAAGTTGAACGGTAAAGATATTTCTAAAGTAGTATAAAATGTCAAGTTATCACTCATGCTGTATGAAACTGAAATGATATATCTATTATTTTTCTGCTCTCGGTTAAACACCCGGTTATTAAGATGTAACAGTGGAATGAAATGAGCTGTCTTTGTTTTCGAGCCGCACAATTTGCTCCGGCAGGTTGAATAATACATTTGATTGTTGGACACTCGACTTCTGGACTCGTGGTGATGACGTGTGAGGAGAAACAACGGAGAACCTGAGCTGACAGAGGCTAACAAGTAAACGAGCAAACGAGTCGGCTCTCGAGTCGGCAGAGAGACTGTAGGCTGCGTCAAAACGTCAATCAAACATACAGAGGCCAAAGCACACACACACACACACACACACACACACACACACACACACACACACACACACACGCTACGCTACGCTACATGTAACTGGCAGATTGTAGAATAGAACAAGAGCTATGACAGCTCCTTTGTCTCCTCACAGGCTGTTAGGTGGGAGGAATATTAGATGGCATTGTAATAGCTGTGTGTGTGTGTGTGTGTGTGTGCGTGTGTGTGTGTGTGTGTTTGTGTGAGAAATAGAAAAGACACTAGAGAACCTACATCTTAAAGCACAGAGAGACCTATGATAATATGTGGTGTTGGAGCAGTTGGTACTGGAACATTACAAAACTGCATAAACATGCACAAAGTGAACTTTATCAACTCTAGAAAGAGGTTGGATCATTTAGGATCTATATTCCATTGTGCTTCGTGTCTGCGTGTAAAGACGTAGATGGGCGATACAATCCTTTTGCAGTTATCTATAAAAGTCGACAAATAGTTGAAGGATTATAAAGGATTTTCAAATATATCAAAATATTGAATAAACTATCATCTCAAGAGGAATAAACACATGAGGAATCAATTCATCTGTCTAAGATTTGAGTTGATGCATTAAGGTGCTCAGACCTTTATTATGAGTTTTAAGAAGGAGAAAGGAAACTGGTGACATCTTTAAAAGTGACAGAGTCCGTCGCAATCAGCAGACGTCAGTGAGAACAGCTGATCTTTTTTCATCCCTACATTTTGTGAGTTATGAGTATTTCAGAATGGTTATGGCGTGTGTGTGTGTATGTTTGTGTGAATAGGTAAATGCCATGTAGTGTTTGAGTGGTCCATTAGTCTAGAAAAGCTTTAAATAGAATCAGCCTGCTGGCCTTTTACTGTAAGTGCACTGGCTGGTCACAATTCATTTTCAGAGCCTTGTGACTGTTCTCTGTGATTAACTGTCTGTGTGTGAGTTGCCAGGTACTTTGGACTCACGCACTTTCTGTTGTGTAATATGAAACACCTACATGGCTTCAATGTAATTATATTTTTACAGTTTGAGCAAAAATGTAGAAATTTATTAACATCTGGATTGAAAAAGGTTCTTGTCTTTTTGACACTAATAATATTGTCATCATGTTGGAATCCAGCTATTACCACAGGCCAGGCATTTGCATAAAAGTACATTAAATGGACAGAGTCAAATTTAATTCAATGTGCCATAGTAATTCCTGTAATGTGGTTAGTGCTGAGCAAGCTGCTTTTCTTCAGAGAGCGAAGGTGACGGTACAGGATCGCCCCAGTGATATGGACTTAAGAGGCTGATGTCTTTATATATTAAAAACAAGAGGTCCCTTGATATATAATAAAGCCACACTTTATTATATACTTATAATAAAGTATATAATAAAGTGTATTATAAATAAGTTTTACTACAACGTAACGTTACGGTCCTCCCTCAGATGAGCCATACAGAAGCAAGAGGAGCGTGAAGGGTCTGAAGTTACTGGACGACGAGTCCAGTAACTTCAGACATATAATAAAGCCACACTTTATTATATATCAAAGACATTAAGAAAGTAATGCTTGTTATCTTCCCTGAGTGTGTTTGAGGTTATGACTGAATGGTTTGTGGGTAATAAGGAGTTTTTAAACCATCTGCAGTGTTATTTCCGGCCTGCAGCTGAACAGTTGTTTCACCATATTGTGATGAAGTTTGTTCGGAGGAGCTCGGTCGTCCTGAATCATGAAGCTGAACAGGAGCTGAGGGCAGAAGTGGGTCTTCTTCAGGAAGTGGAGTCTACTGTGTCTTATCTAGCACAGAGGAGGTGTTAATGGACTAAGATGTAAAAACCCAGCAGCTATGGACTCTGTGCTGCGTGATCATCATTAAGGATCAAACCTTCTATTGTCGTTTTGCTTAAGTGTCAAGATTGCGCAGCCTCCCTGTAGACGTGGGCTCATCTTAAAGGATTTCCTCTAAATGTGTCTGATAACAATCACTCGCTCTCCTATAAGCCCCTTAATTCTGCAGGCTTCATCATTTTTCAAGACTTTCTGTTGCTCTCATTAATCTCCCGCACAGAGGACTGTAAAGATTCTGGAAGCCGGAAATCGACTCAGAGCTGCAGATGCACGATATTACACCTTTCAACACTGGCTCTTTTCAAACAAAAGTTAAATGGCCTCGATTATTGTTATTACAAACTGTAAAATAGACTCTGGTGGCACAGGAAGACAGGAAGAGAGAGGATAGGGGGGTAGGCACGAAACAAATACAACAAGAGGGCATTCATCTTCATTAGACAGTAATTGCCATCAGCGAGAGGTTTTTAGAGATGTTAATATGTGAGGAGAGAAGGGCGAGAGAGGAAAGACACAGCTACTCGTCCTGCTGGGGCTTCGTGCTCTCACCAGAAGCTATTTTCTCTCAATTAATATGAGATTCGATGCCCTGTTATTAATCTGAATTGCCCAGCTTTGATTTTCCGAAGCTAACAATGTTGAATTATCACCTCGATATGTAGATCACAGCCAGAGTATTATCATCTCCCCTCGCACATTTCGGCGCCATTAGTCAGTAAATTGGATTTGAAGTTTTCCCAGCCTCAGAAGCTGCCTGGATATAATACTTCTCCTCGTAATCTCAACACAAACTGTCTGAAGCAGGAGATCCATTACACAAAAAATAATAACACTCTGTCTCCCCCAAAGCCAGTAAGCAGCGGAAACATGTCCCAAAACAAAATATCACTCCTCCTGCAGTTATTGCTTCATTCATCGTTGTCTCCACACAATTACAACTGGAAAACTCGAAAAGCTAATATATTTTTATGATTCTTCACACACTTAATGGTGCTAAGTAAGAGCCCATGAGAGCAGCCGGAGAGGGATGGCTCCGCAGTCTTTACAAAGCTTTGGCTTGTGCTTCCAAAGCTGCACTGCTCCAGTATTTTCCAGCGCAGTCGGACCCCAGCTGCACAGGCCTTAAGCCCGGAGATAAAGAGCTTTCTCACAAGGCTCAAAAGTTCATACTGTAAAGTCGTTTCTCTCCAAAAACTCAATGCCCCTAAACTCGTGAGTTACGACTCCACAAACCCTCGGCTGTGAAATGACTAATGTGTGAGCATTAGTGAAATTAGCACCTTGACACCACGTCGCCCTGCAAACATCACAATTAACTGCCGAGCAACTGCTGTAGGAACCGGCAGCCACGCCGTTAATTGGCGCCACATCACATGTGTTGTTCTCTGGAAGTCGTGATGTGTTGACACGTTTCTCCGACTCTCCGCTGAAAACCTCCATCCACGTCTCCTCTGTTCCTCCATAATAACTACCTCTCACTTCTAATTGCCTTGTTTTACAGCCGAGGAGAAGAGTGTGACGAGCGCCGTGTTGTCGTCCGTGGAGCAGCTGGGGATCAACATGTGTGTCAGGTATGGAAAGTGTCTGATGCTCATAAAGTAATATTTATCAAGACAGTGTTCTTACTGCAGCAGCCGGGGATCTGGTGAATGTGCCGTGAGATTTGGAAGCTCTTTCATTCGACTGGTTTTGTAAATAAGTGCAGTTCCTACGATTTAAAAAAACAATTTCTGATTTCTTGAGTTACCTCTGCTACAGACGTTATGTTTTTCAACCCCTGTCTGTATGATTGTAAGCAAAATACAGGGCTCGTGACTGCGACTGATCTGGTCGCATATGCGACTGGAATTTTGGCCGTGCGACTTGATTTGAAATCACGGTCGGACGCGTGCGCCTATTAATATAAGCAAAAATTTCAGGTGTGCGCCTAGATAATGGGCTGCAGAATGTCAGGCCTGGACTGGAATGAGGACTCAGAAGCAGAGAATATCACGTACCAGCACACTTTATTGATTTCAGAACCTCAATGCAGAGTGACAAACAAGAAGGCTATGAAAATCTCACTAACTATATCTATATAATAATATAATACTTGGCAAGCAATAACTGGGGAAAAAGAACTTCCTAATAAATACAAAACATACACTAGAAAAAGAAAAAGCTTTTAAACATAAACCACTCCCGAAGGAGGACAAACAAATGGCAAGAGCAAGAAATCCAAAGCGCTCCCGAAGGAGGAAAACCAAACTACTAATAAATGGGGCAAAAGAAAAGGCTCACCTAAACAGGAGGCTCAACAAACGAACTAAATCTCTCTAAACATAAATCGCTCCAAATGGGAGGAAGAAAAACAGTTTACAAACAACACAAAACAAAGCTAAACTGGAAAACTTTAACAAACAAAAAATCACTCTCAAGGAGGAAACAGAAAACAACTTACGTGGCGTAGCAAAAACTCTTTGGCAAAAACGACAATGACTGTGGGTAAGGCTTAGGTGCACGAACAAGAACGAAACACTTCGGCACAAGACAAAGGGGAGACGCAGACTATAAGCACATGAGGGTGAAGGGAGCAAGTGGAAACAATCAGAGACAATCAGACCGGTGACACATGAGGAAAGGCAAGTGACCTGAAACGAGAGGAGAGTTAGGATTTCAAAATAAAACAGGAAGTTACGAGACAAAAACCCCAAGACAAGACAAACCTCACCGCGGTGTGACACAGAACCAAGTCATAAGCTGGTATGAGCGCTAGAAATAATAAGATCCACGCCCCGCTGGCGAAAACTAGTCCCCTGACAGAAACAAGCGATCAAATAAACTACTCTGACACAAGCGATAGAATGATAGTTGCTGTCACTCGCCCGCTTACACAGAACCCGGAAGCGCTATCGCTGGCAGCGCTAGCAGCGCACCGATCCATAATTCCCATGATGTAATGCATCCTGGAGTCAGCTGATCATGATTCGCGAATCAAGGAGCAGATAGGATAAGCAACAAGCACAGTTAGTAAGCGTGTGTATGATTGGCCATACGTTTTCGTGAACCTGTCAGGGACAAGATGAAGCGCACAATATCGGATTTTTTCACCAAGGCCTCTCGAGAACGTTCGGAGCCACCGAACAGACAAGAAACCTCTGACAAGCCTGCATGTACGCCCGATAGCGATAGCGATGTGGAAGACCCGCCCACGGTCACGGCCGATGCGTGGCCAGCCTCCCCGGGCCCAGCGGAGCACGTGGAGGAACCTGTACCAAGCACGTCGACAGCCAGCGAGCCACCGAAAAAGAAGACCAAGACATACTCTTTTCAAAGTGCTTGGCTGACCCATAAAGACTTCCGGGACTGGCTAAGAATCACTACACAAGACGGCAAAACTATTATGCACCGCGCAGTACAAGGTGAGTGTTGTGTAATTATAGCTTAGTGCAGATAAGTTACTTTAAAAAGTTGTGATCTCTGACACTCTGAAATGGGTGGTTCAAAGGTCAGATGAACAACATTGCTTTAGATTAGAGGTACAGGGGCATGTCTTTGAAAGTTTCTGACCATTTTTTCACTTTTTCTAGAACATCTTACACCTTGTAAGCATCATGCTGGTGCTGCCAATTTCATCGGCGCAGTGTGAGAGGGGCTTCTCCGCTCAGAGACGAATCAAGAGCTCCACTAGAGCCAGCATGGGTGTGGGCACCGTGGAGGATTTAATCCGCATCTCTGCGGATGGTCCTTCACTGGAGGACTTTGATCCACTTCCTTCTGTAAGGAAGAGCCAGGAGACCGGAGTTCAGCCGTCCCTGCCCTGTCTAATGAGCTGACTGTTAACGTTGTTGTTTTTTCTTATGTACATGTATGATGTTGAGTAAGTAAGAAACTTAAAGGACATTATATATATAGTGTTGTAACACTATGGCACATGTAGGAGATAGTAATATGTTGTTCTACTGATCATGACTGTAAAACTGATTATATTTTTAGCTATTAATGTCAAAATTAATCCTGATCTGTGAGGCCATTCTTATGTATGATGTTAAGTTATTAAGAAAGGACATTATATATATAGTGTTGTAACACTATGGCACATGTAGGAGATAGTAATATGTTGTTCTACTGATCATGACCGTAAAACTGATTATATTTTTAGCTATTAATGTCAAAATGAATCCTGATCTGTGAGGCCATTCTTATGTATGATGTTAAGTTATTAAGAAAGGACATTATATATATATAGTGTTGTAACACTATGGCACATGTAGTAGATAGTAATATGTTGTTCTACTGATCATGACTGTAAAACTGATTATATTTATAGCTATTAATGTCAAAATCAATCCTGATCTGTGAGTGTCACCATGGTTTCTTAATGTAATAATATTCTTGTTATTTATTTTTCAACAGTTGACTGCAGGTACAAGAGCAGTCTGAGTAATAAAGAATTTGGTTAAAACAAATGGTGTGATTTGTCCTACTTCCCCTACCATCTAAACCACCTAAAATACCGTGCAATTATTTTCCACCTATCAATGTAGGCCTTTATCTAAGCAAGGTCATGCCTTACCTTTTATAATCTGTTCAAACATGTTATTCCAGGTTGTTAACATTGATCAATAGTAGTATTACTTGGTTTGGCCAACGTTTTATAGTGGTGCGCCTAGATTTTTGCTGGTGCTCCCAATTTTTCTGGCTTAGGAGCACAGTGCTCCTAAGCCAAAAAGTTAGTCTGGAGCCCTGAAAATAGCACAGAAATAACTAAACGGATTTCCGTGAAACTTGGTGGAATTATGTGTTTTGGGTCGAGGAATAACTTGATATTTTGGTGTGGATCCAGTTTTCTTTGTACACTTTCTTTAACAAATTCAAGATTGGGCATTTTCCTGCATGTTCCCAGTGAATAATTCATGGATCTTGATGAAAAGAGTGTGTGAAATGTGCTGCAGCTTGATAGAATTTGAAGGGGACTGTCTACCGAGTGCCATTGTAGTTGGTGATGCATTTTTCATGTTTCATTTTCATGCATTTTTTGATAATCTCTTTGGCTACAGTCTGATACTGGAAAAAAATATGTAAAGTTTGTATTTGCACGCAGCTGCAGCATATTTATGGTCCAGATTTATCTTCACATTGATTTCTGTTTCATAATTAGGCTTTAATCGGTTGTTTTCAAACCTCCGCCTCCCCCGCTCGTGTCTAAGTGAAGACGAGAGTCGGTCGTCATGCAACTTGCTCACAGTGACAACCAGCAGGTGTAATGTTTACAGTCCATCTTAGTTTAGCGTGTTAGCATGATAACAATTGGTGATTAGCACTAAACACAAACACATTCACAAATCTGATTACACACAAAACGATTCTGAATACACATTTACAGTTTTAAATCTAATCACACATCCGCGGTTTTCTTTAACACATTTTATAATCTGATTACAAACACACAGATTGACATCGTGAGATACACAAACAAAAACTAATGGTAAAATATTGGCACATAACTGTCACTTAAGTGCACACATGCAAAGAGTTAACGTAAATCTGCTACTTAAAGTAACATTTCCACTGTTTCCGTATTATGGTTATTTTTTAAAACTTTTTCTGACAGTCTGAGTCTTTTCTCTGCTAAATTCTGTGAGAGTTTCCTGAATCTAATCGAGGATTCATGACAGAGCCACGGCAGTGCTCCGACATTAACCTAGATTTAAACCTCTGCTTCCATTTCTCAGTCAGCTCATGAGCTCAAGTTGAAAAGGGGGAAGGTCATTGTCGAAGAAATAGAGAAAAGTCTTCTCCCACACGGGCGGGAAACTAAAAAACCAAGAAGTGGTGTTCGCTGTTTTCTTAAAATCAGCCGTTGGAGACTCTGAAGGACACAGAGACTTGTCCTCTCTGTCCTCACTCCAGCTGCTGAAAGCCCAGATGTTGTTCTGTCAACACCTGGTGTACGTTTAAGTCCACATTGACTTTAGTCGCTGAAGGAAACGTACACATGCAGGGTTATTATTCCCCTCTGCTCCGGGTGTAGAGACCTTCACACCTGACAGAGGTGCAGTGTAGGTGTTCTCCTGCTGATCTGCCTTCACTGTAATGAAGCCACTGAGCGTAGTTCTCTCCTCTGTCTCTCCTTCCTGTTTCTGTGAGTAGCCCCCCCGACTGGTGTTACTGTTCTCATTCCGCTCGTTCCTCTCTTTAAAGACCCCCTGCTGCTTCATTACATCGTGGATAGAAGTCCGCAGACGCCTTCCCCCCGAAGGAGCTTTGTAGCTGAAAAGTTTCACGACATGCTCATAAAAATCGTCATGTTTGCAGTTTTTGCATCAATGTAACACAGCACGAGAGCGTTGGACTCAAAGCAGCGTGTCTTTCTGGATTAAACGTTGTAAAGACATCAAATCTGTACTTAATCCACAACTTTACAAGTGTCAGATTTGTTCAGCTGAATGCGACTTGTTGAATAAAGTTTTGACAAGCTGCTTCTGGGTAATTGCACGAGGCCTCAGTATTTCTTTGTCTCTCAGTTCAGTGATTTAAACTCAATAAAAACGTTTCTGGTCCATGTTGAGCTCGTTGAACTCATTGTCGTGTTCATGGGACCAGTCTGAGGAAAGGGTCGTGTCATGGAGCTTAATGGCCGTTAGAAGACGGTGAACTGGAGCTCAAATGCCAAATTCTGACCCAACCACCTGCAGCCAAATCAAAAATTCAGATTAATCCAACCAGGCTACTCTTCAAATTGTCCAGTTTTCAAGGTTGTGGACGTGTTGTGCGTCCTGAGAAGCTTCTCTGCTCACCACAGCTGTAAAGAGCATTTATCTGAGTGACCTGTTGTTTCTGTGAGCTCAAACCAGTCTGACCAGTCTCACCAGTCGCTCACTGCCTGTCCGGTGCCAACAGTCAGTCGATTAAATCACATTTGACCTCATCTTAATGTTCGATGTTAAATCTAAAGTATTGTTGTGTGTCTCGTGTCCACAGGTACAGCCGACACCTGAAGCTACTCGACGATGACGCTGAGCTCGACTTGACGCTGCTCATGAAGCACCTGAAGATCTTCTTGTCCTCACAGAGAGTTAAATCTTCCTCAGAGCTCAGTATCCTTTTCCGAGACCAGGTCTGCATCATTCCACAGTTTATATGTAGTCAGGCTTTAACATTCCGCATCCTGTCATTAAGTACCCTATGGGTTTGGGTTATCAAATTAGCAATAACTGAAAATAAATAACACTGTTCCTAGACAAAGGAACATCAAACTACAAAGGTCAACACTCGCGTTAAGGAACCGAAGAAAAACTGAGTTGTAGCTCTGAGTGTTCAGACATTTATGGGAGCATATATACAGCTATAACTTACATATAACTTACAGAATAGCAACATTGGATTTGCAATCCAAGATAATTGTTCTACATAATATTGTATTATATTGTTCAACCCTATTAAATCCATAAATAACTTAAGTAGTTCACAATAAAAGTCAGTTTACTTTTGTCTGTACTTTTCCCAGTGTGCTGTTTTCGATGCCAAATGAAAACACTCTCATTCTGCTTTATTTATTATTCCCAATCATTAGCAGTGATGTGCTGACAGAGCGTGTTATTAATAGATGAGGCTCGTCCGTCAATCAGATTCAAAGAGCACGCGTGTGATGTTGCACTGGATGTGTTTGTTATTGAGGGTTCAGGCCGTTGTCATATCAACCAGCTCAGACTCTTCAGCACTCCTCTTTAAACCCGGGGTCCTTTCAGGTAAGATGAAAATAGTTTACAGTCCACACGTGTCTGTTTTATTTTACTGCCAATGAAGCACTTTCATGTTTATTTAACGTTGTTGTGCGTCTGAATCGTTCCCTTCGGCTCTTTGACTCCGACCGCCAGTCACTCAGCAGGATTGTTATCCCGGCCACGACTGGCTGGCCTCCACGGTCTTCCTCATCATGGCCGGAGATCCGGAGCGATCTCTGCGTTGGCTGCTCGGCCTCTCCTCTCTGCTCACCTCCGCATTCATCTGGCCTGCAGGGATACACGCATCTGTGAGTGTAATGGAATGCAAATGCAAAAAAACAGCACAATGAGTTCAGACGCAGACAAAAAAGGACTTAGCGAGGGTTTAACTTTTTGCAGTAATGTTGCAGCATAGAGGGAAAAATGAGATGGTGGCAGAGTTAAGGTTTGAAAGACCTTAATACCCACAGTGTCCTTAATGCATACAGTCACATATTGATCTCTGATATTGACAGACAATGCCACTTTGATCTAAATCGTAACTCAGGTCAACTCTTGAACCCGTAAAATGTATAAAAGGCCATATTTCCAATGCAAGGCTTCATATGTTGATGTAAACCTCCTTAAATTAAAGATGAGAATTGGACTTTGATGCTGTATCCATGATTTTACTTCCTTCAGGGCCTGAGAGATGCAAAACTAAAACTTAAAAACCTGTGATATCTAAAAAGGGACGCCTATAAAAGTCCTCCTTTTGAATCCCGCTTTCTTTCCTAGTCAGCATTTCAGCTATCACTGCAAAGCAAACACAGACGAATGGAGATGAAGATGAAGCGTAACAATATTTATTCGCACGACTCGACGCCGCGGTTTCATTTTTCAATAGTTGTTTGCTGAGCCGAGAAAGACGAGCGAGTCTGAGATGGAGACAAATGAACGGTGGTGGTTGGGGGGTGGGTGAAGTCAAATGAATAGTTTGTCTGAGGGGAAGAAGTTCAAAATGAAGTCTACTTTCAATTGGTCCAGATTGCAGAGGGAGAGCCGAGGTGCTGCGATGAAGTTTTACTGTCATTATCCCCTCCTCTGTCATCTTGTCGTCTCTGAAGTCTCTGAATCAATCACGGCTCAATTGGACTGAACGTGTGTTACCTGCTCCGAGTTCCTGATGCTGCTGCTGAATCTCTCCACTCGCCCGTTACCCTCCGTCTGCACCGTGTGGTCGATTCAGTCAATCGCTCGGAAAACAGACACACAAACACCTGTATGTGCACACAGAGCTGGTTGTGTTTGCGTTAAGGCTCTTATATACTTCTACGTGTCCGTTTCTCGGAGAGGTCTCAGCGGGAGACAAAGTGTCTTTTTGATTTTTACTTCTCCGACGACTATCCGTCTAAAAACAATTCCCCGCCAAACCCATAGGTGGCGCAACGGAAGACGAGCTCAGAGAAGCCTACCCCATTTGGGAAGAAGAAGTCCACGTGTCTCTGTCACATGTTAGCTTGCGTCCCACACACTGAACCATGGCAACTAACAGAACTAAATAAAGTGACACCCAGCGTGTCAAAATGCTGATGTTATCGTTTCTTAGCGCAGCGGTTCCCCGGTCTTGTTTCCGAACTGTGTTGCTGATTCCACAGCTTGAATCTGCTTGAGGCTACATGTAGCTAGAGGCTACACGGACCTAGCTCCCCCCCAGCTTCCACACACAGTCAGCAGGGACTCCCGACACTAACTGCTATCCAGTGTTTGCTTCTAACCTGACGGTATTATAGAAACAGTGTCATGATAGAAGTGGAATTAAAGTCGTGACGGCGGGTTCTTGCACTGTTACCACCGCAGTTAGCATGGTGGCTAGCCTAGCCCGCTAGCCTAGCCTGCTAGCGCCGTTTTGAAAGCTCGTTATAACCGTCTGTGACCGTGCACACATGCCCTCAGTGCTCTAACGAGCCACCGTCAGCCGGACAACTCCGCTGGCTTAACACACACGTCACATTAATCGAGAATCATAGTTGTGTTCGTGTTTGTTGCTACAAGTAAACAGAAAGTTTGAGGTCCGGAAATACGGAAATGACGTCATACGGAAATGATGTCGTTCGCGGACCAATCACAGCCAAGAGCTGTCCGTCGGGTCTCCAACATGAAGACGGATAGTTAGAAAAATCAGACGTGTACGAAAAGCTGTCGGAGGCGCTCGGAGAGGACGTTTCACGACGGATAGGCCGTCTTATCTGTCCGTAATAGAAACAACGGAGAGGCATAAATTGGCCATTACTCAGAATCAAGTCCCGGCCGTTTTATCTTTATTTCATGTTTTTTCCCTCTTCGTCAACTAAGAATCCACAGATATCAAAAAAGCAATTCAAAGAGATTTATCTCAATGAATCCAACAGTTGTTTCCAGGATCAAGATGAAATGCCTTTTGTGTTTCTGGTGACAGGTGCACGTCGCCGTGGAAGCAGCCGAGTCAGGAATCCCCCCCGTGTACTGGTGCACGGCTCATTACGTGGAGATGCTGCTGAAGGTCGAGGTTCCTCTGGTCCACGCGGCGTTCAGGATGTCGGGTTTCACTCCGTCACAGGTATCACCTCTGGAGAATAAGACAATAAACAATGTGGGGGGTTTCCTTCACTCCGTAATCATCCACAACACAAGATATAATGTGTAAAAATGAATTCCACCAGTGTTTGAGAAGTTCCACTGTGTCGTCACACTTTCTGAATTCGTTTGAAAAACCACTTTGGACTCAGAGGATTTTAATTGTGTCCGTGAAGATTTGTTTCTGCTACGTTGTGTTAAGCTTTGTACGAATCACGCAGCTAAACCCGATGAATTATTCAAACAGGAATCCACGCCCACGGAAAAGTTAAGGACTAGAGTTTGAAGTCAATAGTTTGTGTCTAGACTGCTTTGCTTTAATCAAATATTTAAATCTAAGTCTAACTTTTTATTATAATTTCCATTTTTCTGCGCCTCTTGGATCAACACAGCACAGACATGACTGCTAATGGAGAGAATAAAGAGGAGCGAACATTTCATCAGCCACAAAACAAAGACGTGACATCAGTGTTGCTGTTTGAATATTTAATCGAGAAACCAAGAGCAGGTTAAACGACCTTTATAAGCGAAGGGTTTGAAGTATTTACCTTTTTATTCTGCTTTTCAAATTCATTTTAATGTTAAAAAAAAACAAAAAAACACCCTTGACAGCAGCAGTTAGATATTTGCTCCTCGGCGGTTTAAAATTCTTTTCTCACATTCATGCAGAGGAAAACGTTTTTCACCTTGAATCCTCTTATGCTTCATCCTGTCTTCAGCGTGTCGGCATTTGACAGTTGACGCCGGCGCCTTGTGCGGCGGCGAGGACGCTCGCACGACTCGCCGCATTAGCATCAAAGATCTGAACCCGGCGTCTCGGGGGCGTCGAGATAAGTTAACATTCAGCTCAGCACTTTGCTCTTCAAGGAGATAATCGGCACCTGGTCTTCAAGTCGGAAGAAAAAGAGAAATATCTCTTCTGAGGTTTTTGAAAGTCTCACAAAGGAGGAGTGGGAAAAAAGTGGAGCATTATTCACCAGGTGTTTAAACACCCGAGACAGTGAGACTCTCTGACAGCAGGAGTGTGTGACAGGAAGGATAAATAAGCTGAAGCACGGGAACAATCCTGTGTGCAGCTCGGGTGTTGAATAGGAAAACACTTTGTGGTCCTGGTTCTCCACACTGAGCTTCACAGAGACTTCATGTCCCTGAACAGTCGCAGGTTTTCATCCACTGGTTCAAAGAGTTTATCAGAATTCACCCAATGACTGAGCTGAGGGATGTGAATGAAGATTCCTGATTACTCTGCTATTTGTTGTCTTTATGAATCCGTTTGACATTTATTCTTTAAGATATAGAGAGAAAACTTTATGTATGTTCTATGAAGTGCAGCTTAAATAAGAAGGTATTTAGAATCAGAATCAGAATCAGAAGGTATTTATTGCCAAGTAGGTTAACACCTACCTGGAATTTGCTCTGGTTATTGGTGCATACAATGAACATAGAAACATAAAAACACAATAAATACACCACACATAAGAAAAATAATTATAATAATAAAAAAAAACTATATATATTTACTCACTATTTACTTCTTATTTACTCACTTTTTCTAATATTTCTACAAGGTAGCATTTATTTAGACATAAACATATCTATATAAAAATATATAAAAGACAAAAGATATAAAAAGTGAAGTAAAAAGTGAAATTCAAAATGCATAAAGCAAAACAGTGAACAGTTTCAAAGTATGGATACTTGTTGCCATGGTGTTTATAGTAGCACAGGGCATTGGAATATAACGTCAAGACATGAATGATGTTTAAACAGTTTTGTTTAAGTTATATACAGTTATATACTGTAATACAGTAAGTCAACTGAATGTAAAACTATTAATTGTTCAAATAATGTGATGTTTAGTGCAAATATTTAATCTCAACATCTAACAAAACCGAAATTAAATACAAAAACTTCAACATGTGTATTATAACTTTTATAAATTTGTATTTGGAGGTACATATATGATCACATCACAATAATATTAAACTGAAATCTTCTGAATATCAGCGTTGAATTATGTCTGAGAACATTCGTTGTTTGAGTCACAGATTCTCTGGCTGCTGTGGCCCCGCCTCCTCAGATGAGTCACGGCTCCATCGCCGGTTTATAAAGAGAAAGTGAAGAAAACACAGTCAGACTCACCTTTGGCTGCTGAGCTTTAACTCACAACAACAACAACAACAACAACAACAACAACAACAACAACAACAGAGAGAAGCACATTCAGAAAAGAGCTGCAGTTAGAAAACCCCTCGGGGGGGTTTAAGGTCACAGAAAGTACACTGTGGTTCCTCGTGTTTCAAACCAGTGGGCGGCAGCGATCCAGCCGTTCCTGTTTTTAATACAACACACAAATTAAGATGTTGGTATTTTCATAATAGTTGAGCCGAGGAGGAGGAGGAGGGGGGGGGAGGGGGGAGGGGGGATAATCTAATATGTTTACGGAGCCTAAGTGTTGCTCGTGTGTATGTTTGAGCAGACGTGTGTCGTTAGGCAACACAGTGGCTAATTATTTCCATGACAATTAGTTAAAAACCCAGCGTGCGCTTTGTGTGTTGAGTGATTGGAAAGCAGAATCTGAAAGGGGGGGGGGGGGGGTGGGGTTGGGATCATCACAAGGAACAGCAGAGTTCTGCCCAAACTAGAGAAGGTTCCACCGACTGAGGCTGCTTCCCTCTGAGGCTTCTCACTCCTGACTCCTTGTCCACTTCTGAACGGTCTAAATATATTTCACCAGCTATTCGAGAACAGTCCATGAACATTTATCCCCAAAAGGGAAGAATAACGGTGACTGCACCGGCCTGTTTGACCCGAGTTTCACCCCAAACCGAAGCAAAGTGATTTATTTCCACGTGTTTGTTTCAGAGAGATTGTTTCAGAGCAGCTGACGAGGCAGAGCCGGCAGATTCAGTGAATAAATTCCAAACCTCAGACGAACTCTTAAAGGAGAACGGAGCATCACCGGTGTTATTGTAATTGAACCATTCTTTTATCTGGCAGCTTTATTAGCAACTCAGTCACGTCCATGAAGCTTTAATGTGGAAATGTATACATAAGTAAAGCTTGACATGAAGTTCAAGCTGTGTTAGATCATGTTTCCATGTGGACGACGATTAACAGAACACTGCTAATGAGGGATGGAGGTCTTTCTTTAAAGTCTGACATCTAATTGGTTCCTCGTGAAATATACAATTTAAAAACTGGCTCACGTTGGCATCCATTGCATCCCAGCCTCACTGTGTGTGTGTGTGTGTGTCTGTGTGTGTGTGTGTGTCCGTGTGTGTGTGTGTCCACCGAGTCTGTATCCGTTCCTTTCCGCTGCTCGACTATCTTCACGCACCAGGTCGACTTCTCAGGTCCGACTTGTGTCTCTGAAGCGTGAAATTCACTTGTGCATGTATTGAAATTTCCTGTATTTACTGCCAGTTGACTTGCAATGAATTTTTAATGATGCATTTCATTTGTTTCTCTGAACACACGGGCGATGCACTCGTTTTATGAACACGACACAAAAAAAAGGAAAATACACACTAGTGCTGCAACATGGATTAAACTGAGGAGAGAGACAGAGAAAGTTCGGAAGCAACAAACCAGAGCTTCACTTCCTACTTATTAAAAAGATGTTAATGTGAAGTAATGCTTGTTAAACATGCAAAATGTCCGGAAGACGCTTCAAAATTTATTAGATATTAGACGACTGAACAAAAAACGTATTGTGAGTCATAATTTCTTTGCCGCAGAGAAGTTTGTAATGAGTATGAATCCTTCTTTCCACAGATGTGCCTCCACTGGCTGACGCAGTGTTTCTGGAACTATCTGGACTGGACAGAAATCTGCCACTACGTCTCCACCTGTGTGCTGATGGGTCCCGACTACCAGGTCTATCTGTGCGTCGCCATCTTCAAACACCTGCAGCCGGAGATCCTGCAGCACACACAGTCCCAGGAGCTGCAGATCTACCTCAAGGTGAGGTTTTATTAAACAGATCATCCTTACCCATCCAGAAATAAACCTTCAATCTAAAAATTGTGATTTGTAGCTGTACATTGGGACAATGTGGACACGCTTAAAATGATTTTTACTGAAAGGCCCTAGAAAACCTTAAAAAAGAAACTTCTGCAAATTGAATAAAACTCCTCCACCAGGTTAACAGCCGTCAAACTTCTCAATACATTCTCCTCAGTTTAAGTTTTGTCTGCGGCACAAAGATAAATCTAAATGCAGCAAGCGCAGGTCAGCAGTGAGAGTGAAGCAGCTTTTCATCCAGGTTCTTTCAGATGCTACCTCTGATTCACCTCTTCTCCTGAACCATCTTCTCTCAAAACACAGTCTACGGCTCAAACCTCTTTATATGTGAAGAGTTCAGCAGTCGCTGCTGCAAAACTCTTTTATATTCGTCAGTCATCCATGATCCACATCCATTATGAATACAAAAAAAATCTACTTTTGGAATTTGCCAGCACCACCTCCCCCTATGGTGTCTATTCCCCCTCCAAAAAAAGAAAGAAACCTGCTTCTAGAAGTATATTCGTCTCCGTGAAATAAGTTTTGCTCGGTGAATCGGGTGAAAGCCGAAGCCTCGAGTGGCCCCGAGGATTCCACAGAAGGTCTAAAGTCAAAGTCTGATAGATGTGGAGTGTTGCTGATGTCCCAGGCAGCATCACAGGGTCAGGACTGTGAGTGAGACGCGTCCTGACAGGAAGCGCTCGTCGTCATTACTCATTAAGCATCTCCGACTGTCGTGTCTCCGCCCGATCGCTGTGGTATTAACATCGCCACCAGCCGCCACTGACAGCTTCTGTGAATAAAAGATCAGTTATTGAGGCTTTATCTGAGGAAGTTCTTCTAATGAGCCGTAGCATCAGATACTGCAGCAAGAGACAGCTGTGAGACAGAGTGTGTTTGTGTGTGTCTGTGTGTGTGTGTGTGTGTGTGTGTCTGTGTGTGTGAGAGAGAGGAACTTGCACCAACCTCATCCTGAGATGAACTGTTAAAAGTTTAAGACACGCCAGTTTCACCTCATCGTCCTCTCGCTGTGTCTCTGTGTGGGAACAATGAAGTGTTTTCATCAGACAGATGTGGTAATAGTGGGTTTTTTGAACACACTCACACACACACACACACACACTCACACACAGACACACACACACACACACTCACAGTCTGACCCCTCGACATGGATCCTGTCTGACTCGGGGGTTTATCTATATTTCATCTAAATTAAAATTTGAAAGGCTAATGACAATCGCTCTAAGTCTGAGGATAGTTTAAGGGGAGTGAGGTTCAAGGTGAGATTGAATGTTTACAGGAGGTTAAAAGAAACCACACAGCGAAATAATAACACTTCATTTTTGGTGTTTAGTAATAATAACAGATACAATACATCGACTGAAAAGCAATTGAGGATTAATGTTCCACAATTCAACCATAATCTTAAAAGTAAATATAAAGAAAATACACATGCAACCAAATATAAAGAGCTTGAACTAAGAACATAAACATCAGCACATATCTGCAAACTTTAACGCTAATACTTATATGTGTTTATATCTGTACAACCCTCATACTCTACTTTTAAATGTCAGTTCTTATATTACTAATTTGGAACATACACTTCTATACAGTTGTACTAAGTAACAGCAAAAGTAAAGTACCATAACTCCGCCAATGCTAAAGACCAAGACCAGGAATCCTCTCCCAAGTGATTTATATTATCTTCAGTCTCCTTCATGGTTTCCACAGCGTCAGCAGCTGATGATTCTTCAGGATTAATCTTGAATAAAGAATCTGAAAGTCCACCTAGCGTCCAGTGGGAGGCTTTGTGTAGTTCCTATGTGTTCACATGAAGGAAGAGTGTTACATGAATAAAATATGGATTTAATAGCTTTAGAGTTGTGTCACTGGTTCATGTTGACGACAAACGCACACTTTATTAACTGCACCAGATCAAACAAGAGTCACTTGGCAAACCTGTCATTTATAATATCATTAAATTAGAATTAAAAGTTGACTTTTGTCAAATTGAAAACAATATTTCTCTAAATCTATTGCTTGTCTGTGCAGAAAAGTTG
Source organism: Limanda limanda (assembly GCF_963576545.1). Classification (NCBI taxonomy): domain Eukaryota; kingdom Metazoa; phylum Chordata; class Actinopteri; order Pleuronectiformes; family Pleuronectidae; genus Limanda; species Limanda limanda. The sequence continues at coordinate 3,464,598 of NC_083653.1, read as the reverse complement.
ATTTTTGTCAAATTTAAAACAATATTCCTCTAAATCTATTGCTTCTCTGTGCACTGGAAAAAATCTGAACTGGAAAAAAATCCCTTTTTGATTGAACACAGATTCCCTTCTATTGAGGGATCCACTGATCTAACAAGCTTTATTAACTAACTCTGGAAGAAACTGTGAATCCAGTTTATGGTTCCCAACTGTTTTGGTCTGTGTCCTTTTTTTAAAAAGAGACTCACTTTCCTCAGGTTCATCATTTTAATCTCTGTTATTACCTGAAGGTTTAAACGCTCCAATGTTCGGAAAAACTCTTCACTTTCCTCCAACTGTCCATTACTGCAGCTCACAAAAACACAAAGCTAAGTTTCCCACATCGTGTCTCCTTATAGAGAAGGTTAGTGTGACTCTCAGCTCAGTTTATTAAAACCCTTCAGTGAACTCATCCGGCTCCATGAGGCTTCAGCTCAGTAAACTGGTGTCTGCTGGTGTTACTGTGGACGAGCTGCAGGAAGTGTTGTGTGTTTAAATTGCACTCAAAGTATTGACAGTGTTCTCGTGGCACCGTGTCCTTGTCAGAGTTATTTACCTGCTGAAATTAGATTCCCCTCAAACACACACACACACAAACATACACACACACACACACACACACACACACACACACACACACACACACACACACACACACACACACACACACACACACACACACACACTCTGCAAAGTGATGAAAGAAAAAGAGGGGAGTGCTGACAAGTTGCAGGAGTCATTAAACCCTGTTGTGTTTCTTTGCGGCCCCGGTCCTGAGAGCGACAGTCGGTGAAGTTGTGGTGTTTGTTGTGTTGTTGTTATTCTGAATGAATCCCAGTTTCTCAGGCTGCTAATTGATTTTTGCCACTCGCAGCGTAACGCACACCGACCCCAGGTGTTCGCTCTGCTGCCGTGTTTTCATTTGCCCACGAGGTCGGATTCTGTCACAACAGACGCTCAGACGCTCGGGAAGCAATTATTGCGGCTGAAATTAAAATCCTAACCGAGCAAATGAAACAAACAAAGTAAAGTTAAGATGAGATATGTCATATTTCTACAATTCAGTTCGTTCCACTTTTCCCCGACACGTGAAACTTGATTAGCTCAATGCTAAACAAGGATGTTGTTCGCTGGCGTTTCGATCGCGGAGATTTAATTAGATTTTCCGTGACTTTGAAAACAGATTGAATGCAAAATACTATAATGAAAAGGGCGATATTGAATTATTCACGCCTCCTAACAAAGTGAAGGATAAGACCGAACGCCACCTTCTTCCTCAACGGCTCAAACTCTGATGTGTGAGAACTCCTGTCGTCACATCCCGGGACACGGAGTTCAGTTTCCTTTTTTAATAAAAACGAATGAGCTGATGAAAGCTGCGGCAACAATCTGCACCAACAAGGCGCCTGAAAGTACAGAAAGTTTCCAAAGTACTTTGTAAAGAGGTTCTACGGCAGTTTGGTATCGCACTCTCTTAAATGACAGACACTCACAGGAGACACAGACTGAAATCACTCCTTCTTCACTCCTTCACGACTTCCTGTGAGACAGACGAGCTGGAGTTTCTAAGATTTCTGTTTGGTCTCAGTTTCTACTTGCTCGTCTTCTTCAAAACAGCACGATGTTCATTTCATTAGTTATGGTCAGAGTCAAATAGACGATGAGGAACCGTTATTATTTTTGTCTCGAAAAACCAAGATACCAAACTCGAAGCTTCTTCCACTTGGTTGGAGAAGAACGTAAGAGGGGTGAATTCAGTTTGAGGGCACCAAGTATAGAACACATTTAGAAGGTCACTCTGGGAATTCCCTATCTCTATGTCAAGATAATCCTTATTTCCCTTAATGCCACATGTGCCATCTTCTGGTTACACCTTCTGTTCCACAGTAGATCTTTCAACCCTCCACTGTGGTAACCTTCAAACTGGGGTCAGAGGTCATTCTCTCACACCTCTGGAGCCACACATGACATTATACAACTGCCCACAGTAGCCCTGAGTAGTAAACTGACCTTTATGTGTGAAAAACAAATAAAGATATCAGTAAGAAAGCTCCTTTTTTTTTTTACTTGGACCAGTGCTGACCTTTCCTTCTCCCCCACCCCCCCACCCCACCCCCACTGCAGGAGGAGCCGATTCGAGGCTTCAAGTTCAGCGACCACCTGGAGTTCATGGAGCGACTGGAGAGAAGCTACAGAGACATCGTTCTCCCCGACATGAAGACTCTCAGGAGCTCTGTGGGGTAGGAACACGTAGAGACTCCTCCTCCTCCTCCTCCTCAGAAGAAGAACTTTGTGTTTCTGATCTGTCTGAACTTCCCTGAAGAAGAACCTGTGAATGAAAGAACAATTTGATGGAATGCACACACTGGGACAAAAGCATATCACAAATACTATAAAAAAGGAATGTTATTAATTACTGGGATGTTGCAAAGAATGCCTGGAGTAATATCAATACCCACAAAATGAAGATGTAATGGCTAAGGGATGAAAACTCCGGACACCAAACGCTGAATCACTCATCTTCTTGTGAATCATGTAAATGCTTTGTTTTTAATTCTGTATTCTGTCTCTTTTACGCTATTAATACAGTTTCTTCTTGATCCGAGTATTAAAACACGTTCACGGTGACAAATGTGAATAGATTTTTTAGAACCTGTGAATCCGTGGGTTCCACAGAGGATGATTTATATCACGTCTCCGGACCGATGACAGGATGTTGTGTTGCTCTGCTGCAGGATCAGATCCTGTGGAGACTCAAGGTCTCGCGGCCGCGTCACAAATCATTAACGCCGCTGCACGCACCGATACATCACCGAACCCCCCCCCCCCCCCCCCGCCCCTTGTGTTTGTGTACTCGTGCAGGCCTTTGTATGAAAGATGCATGAGGAAGCTTGTATCGTTGTGATAAACTCTCATTAGTAACCGAGGCCTCCCTCCCCCCCCGTCCTGTTGTCCCCTCTTCAGACACGCCGAGGACTGAATAATAAATGAAGTCAGCAGATCGCTCATCCATCTCTGCCTGTGCACAGCAGAGGTGGAGGCTCAACGCTACAGGAAGTGATCACGTGTTACAGGAAGTGATCGCGTGTTTACCCTCGGAAACATTTCACCACGGAGGTTGATTCACATCGAACCTAAAACTGATTCATGAAGCTGCATCAATCTGCTGTGGTGCCATCAGACAGAAGCTCAAGACCTACATCTCTTAAGGGAATAAAATAGAACGCTTGCTGACTTTCCCCTCTAACTTTATAATATTGTATTTTACAATTAAATGTAGATAGCCTGTTATATATTTGAAGACCAATGTCGTTTGTATGAATATGAGAATGAGAGAACAAGGAAATGTTTTGGACAATCTGAAGTGGTGCATAGCTGTTAATATTGAGGTGATAAAATATATAGTAATTGTTGATTTTCAATCATGGATACTGACGTCTGTAAATACACACTTAAATATATTTCCCATATTATAACACTCATTCTTGCCAGAAGTGCCTTTTGAGTACTTAATGCTTTATGTACTAATTTATAGATTTTTTTTTTTTTCCAGTTCATCAAATGTATTCACGCTTTGCCACTCGGGACCAGAACTCCCCAAGAAGCTGGAAATCACAAACCTGTTTTACATATTACAGCCTTGTGAAGTTGTTGAGGTGACAGAGTTGGCAAAAAGCTTTTAAGACCAGAGATATTTAAGATCAGAATCTGGTGAAGCTTTAAAAAAGTCAGATTTCTACATTGACACCATTAAACATTTTTGAAAAATAATCACACAAGATATTAAAAAGCAAGTTGATCCGTCCCAGGGTCTGAAAGTCTCAAAGTCCTCTTGTGCTGTTTGTGTTTCTAACTAAAATATCTCATATGAAACAATCATGTCAGATTAACATGCAGATTCCAGGCAGATAAAAAGCAATAAAGAAAGTTCTAAATCTGATTTTTGAGCCGACTGATGATTTGACGGAGAAACAAAAACCCTCGAGGCGAAGACACAAGATTGTCGATTTACAGGAAATATAGTTTTTTTTTGTGTGTGTTTTCATGTGTAATCAAAGTGACTTGTACACTTTAAATAAAACCATCTTATAGGTTTTCCAGCTGGAGTTCAGCTCCACCGCTCGTGTCAGTAATCAGAGAGTAAAATCACTTTCTGTCTTTAAACTCGTATCGATCCCGGTGAAGCTCGCCGCTCGTCTGTCGGGCTGTTACCAGATGTTTGCTCTAGTTTCCAGAGTTTGAGTGAAGCAGAGATGTGAGAAGGAGGGTAGGGGGGTGTGGGGGGGGTGCCTCATATAAGACACGTCTGTCAGCCGAGCACAGCTTCTTTTTTTCTGTTCATCAGCAGAATCCACGTGGAAGCTGCTTCCATGGAGCCGAGCGGCCGAGAGCGGCAGATTGATTCAGAGCGGAGAGACGGCGCTGGGCTGTGATCTGTCAGAGCTGCAGAGATCTGGAAGGTTCCTGTTTTTTTTTTTATCTCTCTTCAGGACACTGAACTCGACTTTGCTGAGAGAAATGAATGTTCCCAGCTGCTGGATGGATGACACGACAACACGCTTAGCACTTCACCAACTGAACTGCAGCAACTTCTGTGGAGTGAGGGGACGTGTGACCTCCTTCCATCACACAGGAGACGCCTGGCAGTGCACAGACCCACAGGCGGGGGGGGCAGATAACCTTTTCATAACAGAAAGACCGAAGAAAAGAGACAAAATGATCCAAGGACAGTAAATGGAAAGATTCATCAAAAGTGAAATATGGAGAAATAAAGACAATTTCAGGCGACGCTTAAAATGTGATATTGTTTAGAATGAACACAAAGTCCCGATTCTGGTTTCCCACGGTTACGGCTTCTTTGGAAAGAGCAGAGCAGAGACACACATCCTCCAAGGATAGAGAGATTTATATCATCATATTAGAGGAAGAGAAAGAACAAGATCCCTCTGCTCCACGCTTACTGGAAATTGGTTTGTCTAGTTTTTGACTCATCCAGATAAAGAGCGTATCCCTCCGCCAAAGTCTAAACTCATCGATATCATTCCTATGAGTTTATCTGATTTATTTATTTGATTATTTATATATTTATTTGACAATGATCCACAAACTGGAGTTTTTTCTTCTTCAGCCCTCGGATGAGTTTGAATATATTCGTGTTGGTAGTTTTTGTGTAATCCTGCTGACAGACACACAAACAGCCATGGAGACGTAACTTGGTCAACTTCAGGAAAACTCTTTAATCTACTACACCAGCAGATCAGACATTTCTTTGAAGATCACTCGTATAAATCACAGTTTCTACTTCTGATGCTCGTCTCGTTTTCCAGATGCATCGACAACTTGAGAATAATAAATTAGCTTCAAAACTTTTCTGTTTCTACACTAATAAGAAAAACAGAAGATTAAAGCTTTGAGCTTGCGCTGCTTTTACCTGAAGTTAGAAATAAACAGATTAGATGAAGGATTTTAAGTGAACTTGAATTATATATTCAGAAGATTCAGATTTAATATTTTATATAAAGGTATAAAAACCCTAATTACAGCTGATGAAAGGGTTTTACCTGTGTGTCCATGTGAGCTTCTTTTAACTTTAAAATCCACTGCTTTGATTGTAATTAGACAGAATGAGGTGAAGTGAACTGGACGGAGTTTCTGAGGAGCTCTGACCTCTGAAGTGGCTCCTCCCCCAAGCCTGAAATTAAACTCTTTTCTGATCCGATAGTTAACGTCTTAGTCGTGAAAGACATTTAAAAGGTTCGATGGGATTTTCAGTCCCTGACATGAATAGTGTTGTGTATCAGAGTGTCAGTATTTGTGTTTCACTCATCGACCGAACACAAGACGGACGACACGATATCCAATAACTGCAAAGAGTTAATCCTTAAAATATCTGATCATAATATGCAATAATAGACCAGGAACTTTCTATTCGTGGTCCCCAGAGGTTCAACTTTGTGGCTCCTAAACGTTGGAACAAGCTCCCCATCGACATCCGGACATCAGAAAGTTTACACATCTTCCGCCGCAAACTAAAAACACACCTCTTCCGACTGTACCTTGAATAAAAAAATAAAAATTACTAACAATTCTTGAAACTAACAATTTAGCAGCACTTAAATGGCACTTACCTATAGCATTTTGTAGTTTCGCTTTATTTTTGAAGAAATTGTACTTTCTTGATTCTTGTCGTTCTTGGTTTGTTCCCTCGGGGTTGAATGAACTTACTGTAAGTCGCTTTGGATAAAAGCGTCAGCTAAATGAAATGTAAAGTAATGTAATATGACTTCTCCTGTAGCGCTACTTGCAGGTCGATCTTTTTCTGTTCTGATTTGATATATCTTTACATTTATGATGTGGAGCTCCAGACGTTCATGTTCCCCAGAGGATACATTCAGATATCTCTGGTGATCGAGACCCTTTCTGATCGAGTACAAGCAGAACCAATCACTTTCCAGTTGTTCTCACTCTGAAATAGGGTTGCAAAGGGGCGGAAATGTTCCTGTAAATTTCCGGAAACTTTCCGGAAACTTTCCAAGGGAATATTAAGCTCGGGAATTTTGGGAATTTTGAAAAAAAAAAAAAAATATGCAAATTAAACACTGAGCAATAAAAACATCATTCAAAACTCTATTTTAAAGATGTATGGAACGTTGAGTTTCAACCCTCCACTGTGCATTCTTCCATCACATGCACAGATAACTCCCAGCATCCTTCACTCTACAGCAGGGCTACTGAGGCCTGCTGTAGTGTGCAGGACTAGTCAGGTAAGTTTCCATGATATTACTGGGAAAATATATCAGCATGCTGATTGAGGATTGTTCATCTGTTCATCTAGCCTATTTCCATTCATTTATCCATCAATTGTAAAAGATGAGTACAGACGATTCCAATTGTTTGGCTAACTATTTATATCTCTGGCATTGCATTAGTGTTTTTTTTACAAACTTTTTTCTCATCTTATTCTACAGAACAATGCCACGTGCACTCTCTCATGTGTGGAGACATTTCACCCCATCCAATGTAGAAGGAAAGGCTGTGTACATTTGCAAATACTGTGCAAAGACCTATGTTAAGAATGACACAACGATGCAGAAGCATATAGTCAAGTGCCCAAGTTTCCTCAGGGCTCAAATCAGCCTATGACAAAACAAAATGTTTATATTTATGTCTGTTTATGACAAGGTAAATACAGTTAGTATAAATTACCCACAACATTTCCAGTTTATTCCCGTTAATTCCCGTAAATTCCCATTCAAAGTTTCCAACTTTGAATATTCCCGGAATTTTGCAACCCTACTCTGAACAGACACAAGTTTAAACAGCTGAAAGAACCCTCGTGCAGTCGCTGTTCCCTTTGACCGGCACGTCCCCCCCCCCCGCTCACACAACCAGCCGCTCCACTCACTTCCACCTAACGGGCTGTTTATTTCCATTAGCAGCTGAAAAGCTCGTTAGCGGCGCAGGAGGCGACTCGACCTCGGGGGGGGGGGGGGGTCGAGTGCTGGGAGATGATGATGATGATGATGATGATGAGCCTCTACTGTGTAATCATCTGTTGTGGTGTTGGTCTTGATTGTGGACGCGTGCGACTGACAGCAAAGCAATTTGAAACAGATAATTGTTGATAATTAGGCTGTGAGAAGAAGAACCCCCCCCCCCCCCCCCCTCCCTCCCCCCCCTGAACCTTTCCTCTTTCATCTCGTTGTCTTTATCTGGAAGACGTTCGCTCTGAACTCATTTGTAGATTCACTGATTCCTTGATTTCAACTAAACTGTTTCCATCCCGTCTTCCTCCTCTGATTTGAATCTCTTTTCTTTTCTTTTCTTATCTTCTCGTCTTTTTTCACGTTTCCTCTGCTTCGCTCTATGTCTTCGTCTTCCCAGCGTCTGCGATGCTTTGTGTTTGCAGATTGTCTTCAGGAAGCCGGAGACGACACATTGTGATCGTTGTGTATTCACACGCCGCCGCACAGAACCCGCTCTGTGCTTTAGGGAGTCTCGAATTAGCATTTCCATTTTCTACGGTCAATATTTCCCACAGTGGAGTGTATTGTTCATCGTGTGCATGTGAATCTCACGACTCGGGGGTTTTACAGTGAGACGGTGTTGAACACGGTTTATTGACGAACATGCAGAGAAGGTCACCGGTCGGTCTCATTAAGACGCCATCAGAAGCTGGCGTCTCATTCCAGACTTCCATCTCTTCAAACTGCAGCGAGTTCAGACGGAGGCCCTTCACCTCCTTCTTGTTTTCTTCCGTCTCCTGACGCTTTGCCGGCTCCGTCTTTAATTTAAAGTGCAGCCCGGGCCTTGTTTGAAGTGCGTGCTTCAGGCTTTTCCCCGAGTCGCTCTCCGCCCGAAACGCTGCTGCTCTCGACTCGGCTGCCTGTCCACAGCCTGAGAGACGGCGCCGAGACGCGGAGAATCCTAATTCCCTGTTCTCGCTCCTCATCGCAGACAAGAGGCCGAGCACGGACTCGGGTTCGGCTTCTCCCCTCAATGCATCCGTTTGTCGGATTTGTGGAGAAAAATCTGGAGTTAGTTTTGTAATCCCAGTAAATCCATTCATATCTGAGGTATCCTGGTACTTTAAGTTGCCTCCGGGCATCAAGCTGCTTGTGGAAGTGACTCCGGCCTTTTACTCCACCCCCACACCTCTAGGATGTGTTAAATTTACACATTATATCATATCATATTATATAATACTGCATTACATTGCATATTGCAATATGACACTGTTAACTTTTTTGCATTTAGCATTTCACTTTTTACTTCACTTATATTTTTTATTCAGAAATGTTTATCTCAAAATAAATGTTACTTTGTATAAATATTGGTAAAAAGTGAGTAAATAAGAAGTATACAGTGAGTAAATATATACTGGTTTCCCATTTTTTTATTGCTCTCCTATGCATGTTGTATTTATTGCGTTTTTATGTTTCTATGTTCATTGTTTGCACCAATAACCAGAGCAAATTCCTTTTATGTGTGAACGTACTTGGCAACAAAATACTTCTGATTCTGATTCTGATTCTGATTCTGAAACATCTCCAGTCTCAGCATAAACAAGAAATTTAGCCTCAAAAATGTGCTTTGCCAAAGATTCAGTAGTAATAAGTGCAATAATACTTCAAAACAAATGACCAGAATAATAACTCTGCATCAATTTGTATAATTATCTTCTTATTTATAATACAAACCGAACAGTTGAACTTTAGTTACTTCGATGACGTCTACTTTAACTCTGTCAACAGGAAACTAGAGGAACAATGACATGGAAAACCATGAGTGTGTGAGAACACGTGAATAGTTTTGCTGTCGTGTTAATTTAATTCTTGGTTTTTCCTCTAATGTTTTCAGCAAATACTGGAAATTAATTAAACACTCGCTTAACAATGTTTCATGTTTAAGCCACAACTAACACAGGCTAAATATTTACATGCAAAACGTTTAATCTGCCAAACACAACAATGTTGACACAGCAAAATAAATATTAGCAATGAAGAGAGAAAAACTGGACAGATTAAGATGCAATAAAATCCATAAGAAATGGGAAAACAATATGAAATCTCCGTTAATCTGATGATTGTGACGATTGAACGAGAAACGGGACCAAAACGCCACCAGCTACATTTCCAAAGACAGTTTTAAAACTAAAACAGATTCCTGTGGAGTGAAACATTAGTTATTCATGATAACATAAGCAAGTTATTAATAATGAAAGGAATCTGATTTAAAGACGTGTTTCACAGTTACAGTAGCTGTTTTTGTGTTTCCCACTTTCCCTCATCCAGAAACTAATAAAACGTCTCTTATCTGTAATTTGTTATGATGTAAAGTGACGTTAAACTGTGATATTAGAATAATTATGATCTCCCAGACGTCCAGTTTCAATGGGACCTTTTCAAACTTCAAGCTCTGCTGTATCCTCACCTGTGATTGGCCGATCGACCCACTGTCACAGGTATTATGACTAATCTGAGTTAATCCTCTTTTCTGCTAAGCTGCCAATTAGACGAGACGTTGGGTCGGGGGGGCTCCGAGAGTTTCTCCTGATTGAGTTCTGACTTCACCTGATTTACTTACACATGATAAGTTCATCTTATGGCACATTAGGAGACTTTTAAAAGCTCAGCTGCTGTGGACATTGATTCGATGATCAACAGCACCTACTTATAAAGAGATGGTAGATTTAAATATGTCGTTTTAACAAAGTTGGCAAATGTTTAAATGTTGCACCAACGATCCTATTGATGTGAACTTCTCCCTGAGGAGAATAGAACCTGTGAAGCATGTGCTGGTCAGACGGGAATCTGTCGTAGCTCCTCGGGACACGTGGGAGGAATCTGATTGTATCGCTGGGGACTGAAGAACACAAACATATCCCAGAGTGTTGAGAGGAACTTAGTGATTCTCTCCACACTCTCCTCTCTCTCTCTCTCTCTCTCTGCTGGTCCGAGCCAGAAAAGCTATTTTGTTAATAGAGTGCAGCAACTGTTTACAGCTGAACGTCTGCTTCTGTTTTCAGAGGGACGGAGCAAAATGCTAAACAGGAGCCAACGCAATTACTGTTTGACTACAGCTCCGTTAATTAAACCTTTCGGAGTCGCATCGTGCATAACAAGTGGGAATAACACTGGAGACAGATCACAGGCTTATAACACTGTTACTACACGTCAGTGATGAGTCAAGCTGCCTGTAGGTCGTCAAGGGTGTTCACCATTTATTCAAGAATAGATTATGTTTATGGCTGAAAATCTAAATAGTGAGACTATATAAACCTTGTCTAGAAAATATCTGGTATAAATAATCTTTGTACATATTTTAATTCAATAAAATGAAAAAACTTTCACTGGTTTTATAGATTTATAGATGAATCAATAATAAAAATAATCACACATTGATTGCTGTGATATCAAAATCTCCCCAGCATTGATTTTTATTGAAGATTTTATTATCTGCACACATCATCAACTCCACACATGTGTGTAGTGTTGTGTAGTGATGTGTTGTGTTGTGTTGAACAATGAGTCAGTGAAAATTAGCAGAAATGACTGTGCAGAAATTGAACCAGTGAACTCTGACCAGGTCGTCTGTGTGCGTGTGTGTGTGTCTGTGTGTGTGTCTGTGTGTGTGTGTGTGTGAGTGTGTGTCTGTGCATGTGTGTGTTTGTGTGTGTCAAATAATCTTTGTACATATTTTAATTCAATAAAATGCTAAACTTTCAGTGGTTTTATAGATTTATAGATGAATCAATAATAAAAATAATCACATATTGATTGCTGTGATAACAAAAGATCCCCAGCATTTATGTTTATTGAAGATTTTATTATCTGCCCACATCATCAACTCCACACAGGTGTGTAGTGTAGTGTTGTGTAGTGTTGTGTTGTGTAGTAGTGATGTGTTGTGTTGTGTTGAACAGTGAGTCAGTGAAAATCAGCAGAAATGACTGTGCAGAAATTCAACCAGTGAACTCTGACCAGGTCGTCTGTGTGCGTGTGTGTGTGTGTCTGTGTGTGTGTGTCTGTGTCTATGTGTGTGTGTGCATGTGTGTTCCTGTCTGTGTGTGTGTGTGTGCATGTGTGTGTCTGATATATATGTCAACCTGTCAGCCGCTCGTTGGTTCAGCAGCGACAAAGGTCAGCGAGAAGAAAAGCATCATTAGTCGAGCACAGACTTCCCCACGACGGAGAATAAACTCTGAGATAATGACGGAGGGAAGGAGGTGAGATGATGGATGGAGCAAGATGAGAAAATAATGAGCGGTGTCTGACACCAGAGCCGTTCCCTCAGCCTCCCTCCTCCTCCTCGTGGGTTAACAGGCTCCTCAGTCTGCATCGATTGACTTTCTTTAAACCGCTGATTTGGGACCAGAGGAGTTTTCAGAAACACAGACATCAGCCGCTGCTCCTCCTCTTCCTCGCTTCCATCCCGACCTTCATCTCGTCACGTTGGCTTCTGCTGTGTTGAGTTATACTCGGAGGAAAGAGAAAACTAACACGACACTGGAATCACTGCGTTTTATAACTTTTAACTAAAGTTCCACAAACAATAATGAGACTTATTTCCTCCGAGCAAAAATGTCCCTTCATACAGAAGAAGAAACGATGTATAAATACAAATGGAGAGTTATGTGATTTCTATTCAAGAACAACACTTAAGCCTTATACTGTCCATGACATGATTATATATATATACGTGTGTGTTAAGTCATTTTTATTGTTGGTTTAAAGACACTTTTTTTATACAATTGATAAAGTTGTGTTTGCTGCAGGTGTAAAACTAAAAATATAAAAATATAGAATTGTTTACACCAGGGGCTTTCAACTGGTTTTGTCCCAGGGACCATTCTGACTAGAAAGTAATCCGCGGCCCACTGATGTGCCTTCGCGTGTGTGTGTGTGTGTGTGTGTGTGTGTGTGCATAGAAGGAAGTTTTAACATTTGGTTTTCCATGTTGGTTTTATTTAAAAACCCTCAAAAAAATCTAGAAAAATCTGTGAAAAAACAACAAAAATTTTCAGTTTGATTTTCAGTGCTTAAGAATTGAAAACAAAATTAAAATGCAGTTTGTAGTTGTACTGCATCTCAGAACCGTATGTACATCAATATATAACGTTCATGACTTAAATGTACAGACATGTGGCTGACATGTTGAGAGAACGTTAAAGTAACGGTGATCGATAACAATCAACATAAACTGGGGCTACAACTGAAGAGGGAAGATGACAAAGTAATGCAGAATATGTCACAAATGAATATCAAACAATATCACACGAACAAATGAGGCCTTAAGTTTAACCTCATGATCACCAGCACCTTTATATTATTTTAGACATATTTTTCTTATTTTAGATATTTTTCATGATATTCAATAGTAATATGGAAATGTGTTGAAATATCAAAGAGAACCGTAGTTCCCAATGTGACCAGAGTGGAAAGAGTTAAACGTAACCAGGAAGTGGAGCAGAGCAGCAGGGGAGGGGCCATCACCAGCGTCATCGTGCTGAAATGAAACTCAACGAGGGAAGTCACAGTTTGCTCGTCACTTCAAGCTGCTGCTTCTAAAACTCTCAAACTTCACAGGTAAATTTAAACCTTCCATTAAATCTATAACAGATTATTCAGCACAGATATGAGTTATAACTGCCTCCCATGTTTTTGTCCAGATATGGCTTCAGCCAGCTCTCTGCTGTCAGAGGAGAGGTTACTGTGTTCCATCTGTCTGGACGTGTTCACAGACCCAGTCTCGTTGTCGTGTGGACACAACTTCTGCAGCTCATGTCTCCACACGTACTGGGACAGCGGAGACACTTGCCAGTGTCCCATGTGCAAACGGGAATTCTCCACAAGACCTGAACTTCAAGTCAACACTTTCATCTCAGAGTTAGCTGATGAGTTTAAGAAGTTGGTTCAAGTCAAAGCCTCGACTCCAGGCCCACAGCTTTCTGCTGTTGACGTTCTCTGTGACTTCTGCTCTGAGATAAAAGAAAAGGCCGTTAAATCTTGCCTGACGTGTTTGTTTTCTTTCTGTGAGTCACACCTGGAGCCGCACCGGAGAGTTGCTCGGCTCAAAGGTCACACATTATCAGAGCCAGTGAAGAATCTCGACGACAGGATGTGCGAGACACACAACAAGATGACCGAGCTGTACTGCTTGAAGGAGCAGGCCTTCATTTGCTTCCTGTGTTTGAAAGCTGATCACAAGGGTCACAACGCCGTCCCCCTGGAGGAGCAATATGAAAAAGTGGCGGCAACAAAAGACGAGGCACAGGCAAACATGCAGAAGTTGATACAGACACGGATTGAGAAGATAGCAGAGGTTGAAAAATTACTCGATGTCAGCCGGGTAGATTCTGAAAAGGAGGAACAAGCCGCCGTGCAGGTGTTCACAGAGTTGATCCAGTCCATTCAGGCGAGCCAGGCCGAGCTCGTTGAGGCGATCCAGCAGAGGCACAGAGGAATAAAGCAAAAGGGTGAAGAGTTTCTCAAAGAACTGAGGAGGGAAGTGACTGAGCTCAAGAGCCGAAGCAGTCAGCTGGAACATCTGTCACAGTCACAGGATCACTATCATTTCCTCCAGAGCTTCCCCACCTTGTCCAAACCTCCACACGAGAGCTGTCCCGACACAGACCTCGACCCTGACCTGTCTTTCCAGGCAACACGAGGTCACCTGACTCGGCTGAAACAGAGAGTCGAGGAAATAATGGAAGAGATTCCTGAGATCAGAATGAAAAGAATTAAAAGAATGAGAGAGCACGCGGTCGACTTGACCCTTGACCCTGACACTGCAAATTACTCACTTGTCATAAGCGAAGACGGAAAACAAGTTACAGTAGACGACAACATTGAAAAGGACAAAGTTAAAGACAATCCAAAGAGATTTGATACATATTGTGAGGTTTTGGCAAAAGAGGGATTCACGACAGGGAAGTTTTACTTTGAGGTGCAGGTGAAAGGAAAGATACGTTGGTTCGTTGGCGTGGTCAGGGAGTCGGTGGATAGAAAGAACGAGAGAGTTCTGTCAGTTGAAAATGGATTTTGGTGCATTAGATTGGTTGAGGGCAAATATCAAACAAATGCAGACTCAGAACCTATAATATTGAAAGAAGAGCTTCAGAAGGTGGGCGTCTTTGTAGACTACAACAAAGGTGAGGTGTCTTTTTACAATGCAGACTCTAAATCACACATCTGTTGTATCACAGGCTGCTGCTTTACAGAGAAACTTTATCCGTACTTCTGCCCTGATCCAAATTATAATGGAACAAACTCCGCCCCTCTCGTCATTACACCTGTACCTCAAACTCACTAGTCCATCCGTCCCATTCTGGAGAACGTGAAACCCATGAAAGTCAAGTGGGAATTTCTTTAAATTCGGTACAAACATTCACTTTGAATCCAGGATGAACTGGTTAGAATCTGGTAGCCAAAGGTCAAAGGTCATGGTGGCCTCACAGAACAACAAATGAGAAAATGTTGATTATTTATCATTTTGAATCAAAGATCTATTGATGAATTACATAGGTCAAAGGTCACAGGGACCCCATATAAATCTGGAAAAAATGTATGGACACAGTGCATGTTTCTAGTTATTGCTACTGTCTGATCCTTTTATATAAGAATGGTAAAGTTTACTGTCATAATGTGGTGTTGGTTTTAATTCAAGTATTTTATCGAGTGTTTCAATCGTTGAAATATTTACATAATAAACTGAATATATACAGACTCTGTTGTGTCATTCTTTCATGTCACAGCTCAGCTGGATTTATATATTAAAGACTCCTTTACCAGTTCCTCTACACATCACACTACTCGTAGGATTACAGTCCGAGGTTCCAGTGTTTGGAGCAGATCACAGGTTCAGTATTTTGCACTGAGATAAATGTTAAGGGGCCTAAACTACATCTTATTACAAGAGATCTGTCTCAGTGATGATTGGAAAATTTGCTAAACTGTAAACGTTTTTAATTCATTTTTATAAATAATAAACTTTATTTCTGCAGATGTCTACTGTTAACACTTGTAGACACACTGGGCTGTATACAATCTCAAATATCATGTTGTCTTTAGACAGAACTGACTCCTCTGGTCTGAGCTGGAGACATGCCGTGTTTTCCTGTTAAACTTAATAAACAGCACTAACAAGCAAGCCCCTGTTCACATGTGGCTCCTGAGCCGCGGGTTGTCGACCCCTGTGTGGAACCGAACTTGTAAGATTTATTGGATGTTTTTGTGTCTCCTATAACAGGGGTTTTCAACTGGTTTCGTCCCAGGGACCATTCTGACTAGAAAGTAATCCGCGGCCCACTGATGTGCCTAAGGAAGTTTTAACATTTGGTTTTCCAAGTTGATTTTATTTAAAAACCTCAAACAAATCTAGAAAAATCTGTGAAAAAACAACAAAAACGTTTGATTTTCAGTGCTTAAGAATTGAAAACAAAATTAAAATGCAGTTTGTAGTTGTACTGCATCTCTGAACCATATGTACACTAATATATAACGTTCATGACTTAAATGAACAGACATGTAGCTGACATGTTGAGAGAAGGTTAAAGTAACGGTGATCAATAACAATCAACATAAACTGGGGCTACAACTGAAGAGGGAAGATGACAAAGTAATGAAGAATATGTCACAAATGAAAATCATACATTTTCACACAAACAATTGAGGCCTACTTAAGTTTAACCTCATGATCACCAGCACCTTTATATTATTTTAAACATATTTTTCTTATTTTAGATATTTTTCACGATATTCAAGAGTAATCTCGAAATGTGTTGAAATATCAAAGCGAATTTTGCGGACCCCCTGCAATGCCGTCGCGGACCACCAGGGGTCCGCGGACCCCAAGGTTGAAAACCCCTGGTTTACACGTTTACCCAAATAAATCCTCTATGTCGTGTTCACTGCCGTGTTCACTGGTCTGCTGCCCCCATGTGGCCAGAAAGTGCATAGATTAGCCTTAAGCAGGCTACACAATTTGAGAATATGAAAAGATGAAGGGGATCTGATATGAAACTTTGCTATTTTAAGAAATTGTTCCGAAGCTAGTTCTGTTTTTTACCAGCCTAAATAAAGCTCTCTGTGAAACCTGCATTCTCTCACATGACCAGCAGAGGGCGACTCCACTACTTCTCAATTAATGCATAACGAGGAGTTTGTGTCTCAATCTCTAGTTTCAAGTCTTCATACAGCATCATGTTCATTTTTGGCTTTGAACAACCAACTCAAGATGTTTATGAGCAAACAACACTTTTCTAAACTTGCTGAACCGAACAGTAAGGAAACAAATCGAGGAAAGTAGAAGATTTCAGCTCATAACATCATCGTGGGAAGTGTCACACTGACTCTCACTGTTAAAGTTTAACCTGCTCTGTAGTAAGTTGCCCCCACAGTTACACCATAAATGTACTTATGCATTATTAACACAGGAGCAGCATTAATAATTCAGCTCAATGAATCTGTGTGAAGAAAAGTCGTTTGTAGGCAGAATGTGAGCAGCTGACCATCGACTGCCTGAATCCACGAGTCAGGAAACTATCGAATCACACTCAGGTTCTGTGGAAGAGTCGGATGAGGAGAAGCAGGATCCGTCACAGAGACAACACACAAGCAGTCTGAGGTTAACACAACCTGCAGCTGTCGGATGAGGAGTCACATTTTGGTTTCACAGCTTTTCTGGTTCCTCTTTATCATTGAAGTCTTTGGAAATCACTGGTCCAACAACTGTCCCCTTGTCCTTTTCTTTAATAAAACTTAACGTTACACTGGACAGAATGAGCAGCTCAGGTTTGGGCCTCATACTCCAGGTTGTCAGTTTATTGGAGTGCATGTCATTTCCCTGAGCTCCTCCAGTTTCCAGTTGGATCCACAGAATGATCTCATGTCCCCCAGACTCGAACCACAACCACTTCCTGATGCGCCTGGAAACCCACAACTTCCCCAGGACTTACTCCGACTCCCTTCCCCAGCTCAGCTCAGCTCAGTGAATCTAAGCTTCATCTCTGCGAGGCGACGTGGTGCCACACTCCGCTGGACCACCGCGTCGCCTCCTGACACGGGACGGGAACCCGAGTATCTCTGAAGGACACGAGTGCTCAGCGTCTGAATTCAATCTCTGCTCCAGAGTCTGTGAAATGATGATCTTTGCTTCCAGAGGAGAACAAGCGGTTCCTGGTCATTTTTGTTTTTCATTAGTTAATTGATCCTATTAAAAATGTGATAAACATCAGGATTGACAGCTGAGGCCGAGCCGTGATTGGCTGAGTGCATGTGTGGGCGTGACCTTGATCCCGCGGCTGTGACCCTGACGCCACATGACGTCTTCAACATCTATGTTTCCGGTATATTCTGTCTTCATTTTATACCAACAAAGTTTTCATTGTTTTAAAATGACTTCATTGACGGTCAGTACCAGTGCTGTGTGTGTGTGACCGTTGCTGACAATACACACAAACACACACAAACACACACACACACACACACACACACACACTGACCTCATAGATTCCCTACCTGGCCTCACCTGCACCATCACAGATGAGGAACTAACCCTTAAAACCAAGTCGTAACCCACCAGCAGATCTATGACGTTGTGAGAACTCATTAAAATGTCCTAACAACATGGGTTAGAAATCAAAATTCACTCACACACTCACAATAACACACACACACACTCACACAATAACACACACACTCAAAGGCTAAGCAAACAGGCTGCAGGAGCCAGCGGGGGGGAAATGTCAGCACAATATCGGAGTGTTAGCTTGGCACGGCACGGCTGGCTCGCTTTCGAATGTCACCGCCCTGGAGACCAGAGCAGCTCTGTGTCTGACACACACACACACACACACACACACACACACACACACACACACACACACACACACACACACACACACACACACACAAGGTCTGTGTCGCCCTGCAGCAGCGAACCTGTCGAGAGAGAACAGCCAACAATGACACATCCCTCTCTCTCTCTCTCTCTCTCTCTCTCTCTCTCTCTCTCTCTCTCTCTCTCTCTCTCTCTCTCTCTCTCTCTCTCTCTCTCTCTCATAAGATCATATCTGAATGTGACCCATGATTATTAAACAGTAAAACTCAGGTGGCTCGTGTATAAATGTTCATGTGAAGTAAAAACACAGCGAAGTGTTCTCTGGGGTTTGAACCTTTTAAACAGTTTAAGCCTCATTCACGTTTTGCCTTCTGACAGATTCAAGGAATAAAAAATGGAAAAATGGATGGAAATGGACTTTTTAATCTAAATCTATTTTAGTTCCCAGTGATGAAGGCCATGCTGCTGCTGCTGCTGAGACAGAGACTGAGGCAGTTTATTAGTTTGTCAGACGAGTGAATCCTTCATGAAAACAAAGAAAAAGTCTCAGTGACTCACGACTCGTCCATCTCAGGCTGAAGTCAAATATAAACACTGTCCACACACAGACACACACAGACACACACACACACACACACACACACACACACACACACACACACACACACACACACACACTAGTGCCCACAGGCTGCTCGGCCTTGTGGGAAGGAAAACAAGATGCTGTGAGAGATACATGATGACCATAAACTGGAGTTTGCTCAGGTTGAATTAAAAGTGTTAGGGCAGGTGTTCATCGATCAACACACACAAACAGACACACTTACACACAGACACACACAGATGATGTTGATCTGTCCTTGTCCTCCTCACACATGCACATTGATGTAAGTCCTCCATGGAGACGGGTCACACAGTGGAGCTGTTCAGGCTGCAGAGGAGACAATGATTGCCAGGCAGCCCAAAAACAAATTAGAGCCTCAAAGCCCAAGGCTCACTTTTATATTAATGCAGCTATGATGAGTTTCTGCGTTAATAGCAGAACGGATGATTATCCACTGCAGGGTTTTCTGAAAGTTCAACACAACCTGACCAGAATGGAGATTTAGATCTGAAAACACAGATTTAAAGATACGTAAATTTCATATGAGCTCAAACAAGCTTCCTGCAACTTTAGAGCTTCTTAAAGGCAAAGTTGCAGCAGTTGCACAGTTTTGATTAAAACGTTGACTTCATGTATTTCAATAAGATATTAAATTTGTTTGTAACTTCATTAAATCAGTTAAATGTAAAGTCTCACATTTAATGAAGTTTTTTTCTATCATGTTGAGTTTGTGTGAATAAATTAAATAGCATTAGAGTTATAAACAAAGATAGATAGATAGATAGATAGATAGATAGATAGATAGATAGATAGATAGATAGATAGATAGATAGATAGATAGATAGATAGATAGATAGATAGATAGACAGACAGACAGACAGACAGACAGACAGACAGACAGACAGACAGACAGACAGACAGACAGACAGACAGACAGACAGACAGACAGACAGACAGACAGACAGACAGACAGACAGACAGACAGACAGACAGACAGACAGACAGATAGATAGATAGATAGATAGATAGATAGATAGATAGATAGATAGATAGATAGATAGATAGATAGATAGATAGATAGAAAGATAGATAGATAGATAGATAGATAGATAGATAGATAGATAGATAGATAGATAGATAGATAGATAGATAGATAGATAGATAGATAGATAGATAGATAGATAGATAGATAGATAGATAGATAGATAGATAGATAGATAGATAGATAGATAGATAGATAGATAGATAGATAGATAGATAGATAGATAGATAGATAGATAGACAGATAGACAGATAGACAGATACTTTTAAATGAGGCGTAGAATCAAAGACGAGCTCCAGATTCTCAGCAGACGATACCAGAGAGATTTCCAAACCCCAGAAAAAAAAGTAAACAAATCTATGTAAACAAATCAGTGTAGAACAAGGTGAACGTGGAGCGATGCAGCTTCTCTCCTGCATTATTAAAACAACTTTTTGTTCCAGGGAACGTCGGCTCCTCCACGAGAATGTGGGCAGAGCTGCCGTTTTAAATTAATAACCACCACAGAGTTGTTTTCTACGTCTCAAACTACGAATGAGTTCTCATCCTGCACCACATGACTCTGTGGCCTCTGATCCACTCACTGCTTCTGGTTCAGATGGTTTCTAACAGTCATCTCCTCTCCAGCCTTCACCTCTGAGTGAGTGAGTGTGTGTGTGTGTGTGTGTGTGTGTGTGTGTGTGTGTGTGTCTGTGTGTGTGTGCGTGCTGCAGGCTCTTTATCTCCAGGTTAATTTACTTAGCCCCGTGCACGCCGCTCTGTTGTAGCTGCAGCACAAAGCCGCCCCTGGAGTGGGAAACACATTGTGCCAAGTCAGATCACATCTCCACGTCTTGTGTGGTGAGTATTTCTGACTCAGGTAATTGTGTTAAACTGCTGAGGAGGTGGAAGCCCGAGTCTCCAGGCTGCTGCTGTTCAAACCACCTTGAACAGACGGGAAAGTGAAGCATGATGGGAGATCGTTGTTCAGGAACTCAGAGGATCAACGATCGGGACAAACAGCAAATAGGAAATAAACTGAAGGGTCCGTTAGCTTCACTTCACAGATCATTCAATCATGAGTTGATTCAGTGTTTCTGGTTGTGAAGCTGAAGCATTACGATGCTATATGACGTCATGATGACATCATAGCTACCACATGATCATTAATGATTTTTCCATCCACAGTAAGATTCAGGTCGTGTCTATAGATATTTGTTCAGCAAGTTGTTTTAAAGACTTTTCTCGGGCCCGAAAACAATGCATATTATTAAAAAAGTGGTTTGGTTAAACGCAGGAAAAGTTCACAATGACATCAAATGTAGAACTTAGACAAAGAGCCTCTCTTTTTTCTATCTTCTATCTATCTATCTATCTATCTATCTATCTATCTATCTATCTATCTATCTATCTATCTATCTATCTATCTATCTATCTATCTATCTATCTATCTATCTATCTATCTATCTATCTATCTATCTATCTATCTATCTATCTATCTATCTATCTATCTATCTATCTATCTATCTATCTATCTATCTATCTATCTATCTATCTATCTATCTATCTATCTATCTATCTATCTATCTATCTATCTATCTATCTATCTATCTATCTATCTATCTATCTATCTATCTATCTATCTATCTATCTATCTATCTATCTATCTATCTATCTATCTATCTATCTATCTATCTATCTATCTATCTATCTATCTATCTATCTATCTATCTATCCATCTATCTATCTATCTATCTATCTATTTATCTATCCATCCATCCCCAAAGTCAATTTCGTTTGTAAATCTAAAAACTCTTTGAATCAAATATCTTTGACTCTAAATATAATCATGTTGTCGTAAACTTGACTTTTCGCCAAATTAGTTTTTAAAGTGAAAATGCAATTTTATGCAGCGTTCTAATATTCAGCAGCAGCCGGAGAGTGACCCTCATTTTACACTGTGAGATACAAACCACTGGTAATTTGTCAGCGTTAATTAGAAACAAAGAGAGAAAAATACCCTTGTGTGTGTGTGTGTGTGTGTGTGTGTGTGTGTGTCTGTGTGTGTGAGACCTGGATTAGTGTGTTTTTAATTAATGCTCTGGGCCCGGAGCTGTCACTTGTCCAAAGAAGCTGCACAAGACTCAAAAGGAGTCAAAGCATCGAGGAGATTCATAAAAATCAAGGATGCTCGACCGTTTTCAATCTTTGCTTCTGTCTCCACTCCTCCTGTCAGTCAGGCAGAATCATTTATAGAAAGCTCTGACGAATGCAGAGAAGAACTTTTCATACGATAAATAAAATGTTTTCTCCTCAGATTAGAGAATATACACAAATAACTGTTGCACCGGTTGTTTGCGTCTCCTAAACCTGAACTCTCTTCTAGAGTTTGGAAAACATTAGGAGAAACCGAAGCGTCTAAATCTGTTTTGCACTCTCTGTTCTCTCGTCTCATCCTCCGTCTCCTGTGTCTCTGAGTGTAATTGAAGTCGGGCTTTCAGAAGCGTTTTCATCCTCCACCCACACGGAATCCTCCTCGTCTTCCTCCTCTCCTCCTCTCCTCCTTTGTGGAGAGGGGGAGACAGGTCGTGGGTGAATCACTCAGCGTGTCGAGGATTATTCTCACACATGCACAGCCACTGCATCTGATCACACATTCTTCAGTTTCCCGTCTGATTGGCATGTGGCACAGTACCAGTAATTACTGCTGGGGAGGTGAAGTAGATGGAGGGATATCAGCGAGGAGAAGAGGAGAAGAGGAGGGGAAGAGTTTGTAAAGAGGAGGAGCAGATGGTGGGAGACGAGAGACAAACGCCACTGAGACACTTCCCGACTTGTTTACCACACCTGAAGGATTATTTCAGTTTTATTTTGAAATCTTAATTCACAGGAAACGCCTCCAATCAGATTTATTCCTTAAAGAAACAAT
This sequence comes from Limanda limanda, assembly GCF_963576545.1. Lineage (NCBI taxonomy): Eukaryota > Metazoa > Chordata > Actinopteri > Pleuronectiformes > Pleuronectidae > Limanda > Limanda limanda. The sequence continues at coordinate 3,441,684 of NC_083653.1, read as the reverse complement.
AATTCCACTGTTATTTCCTCCTTTACCGATCTGTAGTCAAAGGTGTATGTTGTTATTTTTCTACTTTGCTATTCTTTTGGCTATGTTATTATATTCTCTTATACTTTCATATCTTCTATTATCAGCCTCAACGTGCAGTTGTAATAAATGAATTTCCCCCAGCGTGGGATCCATAAAGTTTATCTTATCTTATATCACCAGTAGCACATCCAAACTCATATGATCTCATTTAAAAAAAAAAAACGTCAAATGATATCATGTGTGTGCAGACGTAAACAGGAAGTGGATTGTCTTCTATGCAGTCGGTTGCTTGGTTACAGAAAACACAACAAACCAAGGACAAGACTTATGAGACGAGAGATTTATTTTCTCGGGTCCAGAACGAGGTCGGACATGAACGTGACCTTTGTCTCACCTCGTGTATCCTGGTGTTTGAAGCTGTTTATTGCTTCTACTTTATTACTTCCTGCTGAATCTGTTATTTGAAACTTGTTTTTCTCTGTGAAAAGGTTCTGACGCACTTCAGTGTCCTTGATGAACGAGTGCAGGCTCCAGTCCAGTTCTTCTGAGTAACTTTCCATGTTCTTCCTTCGTCTTTTAAACTGTTCTCTCATCATGTTCCAGACCTCATGCCCTCCTTCAGTTAAATTCTGCTCAGCTCCGTGTTTCCTGCTCCAGTACAGATGGGCAGCAGCAGAGAAAGGATCACAAATCCACAACCAGAGCATTGTCCTCGTGTTGCAGAAGCTGAGCCCAGGGTGCACGTTCACTTGATAGGATCAGGGCCAGGACTCGGATTGATTTGAAATAAATCCAAAACTCCTGAAAAAAATCAATTCTGAAAAAAATCAATTCGAAAAAATGAACAATGAGACGATTCAAAGTCGATAAAGTTGGTTCATGTGACGTGTTGGATCAGTTTCAGACCAGACGAGCCGATGGAGGAAAGACTTGTTTCTTATTCCAGAGCAGAATGAATGTGACAGTTCTGGTCAAGGGTTGAAGTGGAAGAGGTATAGAGTATATTTATATTTATTATTTTCTGCTCTGTCCCATATTTCTCTCTGTTTCTCTCTGTTGTTTCCACAGAGTTTTGTTCTGATCTCACTTTTCAGGGTCATAGTGAACTTCACAGTCACTTGTTTCACTGTCTTCACACACAAACTCCTGTACAGAGTTTCATTAGAGGCTCAGCAGAGTTTCTCCATTACAGACGATGATCTAAGTGACAGTAATGCAGCAATAAAAATAAGAGACAGGAAGGAGACACACACACACACACACACACACACACACACACACACACACACACACACTCAAATAAAGATAATCAACTTATGACGTCCGCTTCATTCCTGGAAATATTTTCTGTTGTGCTGAACTTTCCTCACTTTCCCGCTACGTCTGATTCAGTTAGTGACTTCTTTTATTTCCCAGAATGCCTCTGTCACCGGAGAGGGGCGGTGAACCTCATGATTTAAAATCATAATCACACAAGACAAACTTTCCAAAACTAGAAAGACCTGTGTGTGTGTGTGTGTGTGTGTGTGTGTGTGTGTGTGTGTGTGTGTGTGTCATATAATCCTGGCGTTCAGGCTCACTCCAGCTGGATTGTGTGTTTGTTCTCACTCGACACTCTTCCATCAACAAGTCTCAATAAAAAAGTGAATTCCTAACAGGACACTCGTACCTGGAAGACACAGCGAGAGACAGACATGGGACAACGAGCTGATCCCTGAAGTGGGACGACACAGTGGCAGTAATAATGCCGGAAGCATCGCGGCTGCAAGGTCAGACTGTGTGTGTGTGTGTGTGTGTGTGTGTGTGTGTGTGTGTGTGTGTGTGTGTTCACACGCATCGTGAGAACACACTTAATGAGACAACAGAGAAATAACAGACCTGAACAGCCCTGCGGAGACTCACAAACAATAAAGCGTCGGGTTTGTTGTCGGTCCCTCAGAATCCGGAGCTCGTTTCAACGACTCAAACTGAGGAAACACGTCCGGCTCTCATGTGAGTGAAGGAAATCCACAACGGCAGCGACACACAATCATGGCCGAGTCACTGGGAAGGTCAGTCGCTACACAACTCTGGACCACAATGAAATATCGTCACAATTTATTAGAGTGCGATGAAATGTAGGATCCCAAAGCTAGAATCCTGCTGACTTGGGTTGAGAACCTCCACCTAACCTAACCCCTAGCCCCTTACCCCTTACCCCTTAACCATAACCCCTTAACCATAACCCCTTACCCTTAACCTTTCAAACTAATGCCTAAACCTCATTCTAACCCTAAAACCAGGTCTTGATCCTCAAACAGCCGATTGAAGAAGTGAGGACCGGTCTGTGGTCCTCACAAAGATATAAGTACAGGAACACACACAGCTTAACTATAATGTCTTCACCTGAGGAAACACATTTAATTTTGAAGCTTTAAAAATGTAAACACAGACATTGTTAAAACAAAAATTAGCATATACATTAATTAATAAAGTTAATACATTTTTGGGGGATGGTTGGACCATGGTGCATTGTGGGAGGAGATGCGTGACCATCAGCACGACAGGGAGCAGGGAATGGAGTGAAGGACAGTGAACACACACTTACCCTAACACACACACACACACACACACACACACACCCACACACACACTAACACACACAGAGAAGACATGGTTGAAGGCTTCAGAAATGCAAAAGGACGGGTTGTTTTATGACTTAATGTATTCTGAGAGATTGAACAAGACCAAGTGATATATGTGTGTGTGTGTGTGTGTGTGTGTGTGTGTGTGTGTGTGTGTGTGTGTGTGTGTGTGTGTGTGTGTGTGTGTGTGTGAGTGTCTGTGTGTGAGACGATCAGATCTTGACAGCCCGGAGTGCACAGCTAAAACAAACGTCAGGCGTCGGCAGCCTGTCTGCTGTGTGTGTTTGTGTGGCGGTGGGAGGATGTGTGCGATGCAGCCTGTCTGCTGTGTGTGTTTGTGTGGCGGTGGGAGGATGTGTGCGATGCAGCCTGTCTGCTGTGTGTGTTTGTGTGGCGGTGGGAGGATGTGTGCGATGCAGCCTGTCTGCTGTGTGTGTTTGTGTGGCGGTGGGAGGATGTGTGTGATGCAGCCGCTGCCTCGGCCCAGCAGCTCGTTGTGTAGCTGCTTTGTTTGCTTGTTTTTCTCTGCAACACTTTGCACATGACAGTTTGCCACAAACAGGCAGGATGCACTGAAAACACCACACACACACAAATCCACCCGACGACTCACAAACACAACTGGTTCCTCCGGGACCGACACAGACACGGTGCAGGTTTATGAGCTGCATGGACTGAGTTTATGTGGAGGCGGAGCCAGAGTCTTATTGATCAGATCCACTTCATAACCCCAGGATGCTGAGTGTCTGTCGGCTCATTGTTATTCTGCAGGTAATGAACACAAGCCTCGGTCAAGTGATTCAACCCTGACTCACTCAAATCAAGTTCATCCTATAATATCTGACAGGATCAGCAGCATTAGAGAGTGAAGCTGTGGTTCGGGAGGTTTTGTTGTTCCAGGAATCAACGAGCTCTTCACACCCATGTGGATATTTGGCAAAAGGAACATTTTTCCTCCGATGTTTGAGCTTCTCGTTCAAACAGAGTTTTAAATCTCTGCAGGAGGCGTCTGGAAAACCAGTTTGTGTTTCACACGTGCACAAGGCAGCTGGAGATTCTCCGCTCAGCAACCAGTGCAGCACAGGATCCAGACGAGTGGGGGTGCAGGATGTGACGTGTTCATTCTGCTGCAGGGATTTTGCAGCAGTCTATGGAGGTGAATCCATAAAGTCTGGAGCTTCTCACTCGGACGTGTGCGTTCAGACCTCCTGTGGAGAAATAGAGAGTCTCTTCGTACACTTATTGACATTTCTACAAACTTCTACATTTGTCCAAAAACGACAGTTCCCTCGTATCAAAGGTTCAATGTGAAACTGAGCATTTGGGAAAACAAAGAAATCAACCCTTCCTTAACATTTTCCCATATTCTACGTTCTCCTCCTAACCTTTACTAAGTGGGGATTTGGTGCCTAATCTTCGTCATGCATGACTTTGGGCGATAGAAACACTTTTAAATAATCCAGTTCATTATGAAAACCATTTGTCATACGTGTGTCTTCTCTGTGAAGTTCCTCTTTTTGAGAACAGGCCGTCGACTCTCCAGCTGTGCAGAGGATACAAATGTGAAAATGCCAAATGCAAATGAGGAGCTGATAAACTGTGAGTGTCCTGCGACGTCCTGAAGGACACGCTGAGGAAAGATCAGATGTAAGAGTCGTATTATCTCAGAGAAACACTTTACGCTTCCTCTGAAAACACATTATTTGAATATCATTCTGAGGAGAAATGTCTTCTTCTGACTCGTGGCTGATTCCACTCTGAGGATCTGAAGCCGTTTCTCTCTCGTCTCACATCCTGTCCTTCACCTGTCGCTCAGATATCGTTTCCTAACGAGTTTCCATCAGCTCCTTGACCACCAGCGAGTTTTAAATTCTATCAGCAAACATCTTCTGTGGAGCTCGGAGGAAAGAGACAGTTCTCCTCACATCTTTAGAATCTTTGAAACCTCACTGCAGCCGTTAAAGTCTCACGTTGGGAAACCTTCAACTTGAAAGTGCAGGAAAGTTAAACACAAATAGTTTTGGACGCATTTAATGAAGTTATCTGTGTTACCTGGACCAGTGAGTGTGAACCTGCTCAAAGGAAAGTAAATTTAAATTAATCGAGTTCCAGAGGTTGGACGGAGAAATAGTTTTGCAAGTTCGTTCATTACACTCATATGCACCAGTGCTTCCTGATCGTTTTTTAAGCTTTTGACCTTTTAAATTAAACCCAGAGTTGATTCTTCTTGATTTCGTCAGAAAAACACAGATTTATCAGCTCGTATGAATACATTTTAAATTGGTTCAGCAGAGGAATCTTTCTCTTTGTTGTCGTCTTCCTCTTCTTCTGACCCTTCAGATTTATCTCCCTGACCTCAAGGCTCAGAACCGGCGCTGTGGAATAAAGCTTTTGTTTCTTTTCTGCTTTTCTGATCTTTAGTTGAAAGAGAAAAAGACGATGGGACAGATTTTTATATAAAATTACTTTAAAGATGTTTCAGGCTTCCGGGGGCAGATCATTAGTATGAAGTCATGAATCTCACACACCTGCACATTTCTCTGTGCACGTGGATGAAAGACGGGACTTCCAACATCAGCCTCTGTTTCGTGACTCATCTGTTTCCTTCCTTCTTCCTGAGCTGCAGGTGAGTACAGTCGAACATTTTGGATGCTAATGAATGCAAAAAGCACACCCGCCATTTCGAGCAGTTACCAGGAGCAACAGGTGTTTCCCTGTGTTCCCTGGTTGGTGTGAATATGAAGTTGTTTGAAGGATTTCTCACAGATTCTCTCTCATCAAAGAGACGCTGCTGCAGGAGAAACCTCCCGATGAGCTCTGGATTGAAATGGAAAATGGTTCTGATAATGGTTTCCACTAGATTCCCCCAACACATCCCAGTAAGAGGCTGCACGCTGTCACACTCCAGGTTCACGTGCAACCCACTCACGTCCTTTCTGCTCTGACAGAGCAGTGCATTGTGGGTCCTGCTCTACTGGAAACTGAGCAAACTGACTGAATGAGAAAGTGAGTGGGATAGTTTTTATTTTTAAAGATGCATCTTTAATCTGCAATCAGCAACAGTGCAGTGCAGCAGACACACACAATCAAAACCAACACACGGACACTGGAAGTTAAAGTTAAAATATATGTTTTTGAACCAGAAATCTTTTCTCTGATTGCTCGACAAATGATCCGAAACCCAAAAAGATTCTGTTTGAGCAAAGAAAAGAAGTGAATCAGGACGTTTTGTGTCATTTCCAGTGTGAAACTGTTTATAACAATATCTCAGAATTGACTTTAACACAAACTTAGTCCTCAAAATCCTGCTTTTGCAGAAATATATAACTCTTGCTGCTCTTATCTTACTCTTCATTTAATTTTAATGTTGTTTATTCTCTTGTGATGCAAACAAACCTCATTACTAAATGATTATATTATTATTGCCGTAGTCCTCCTGTTTATTCTGAGCCACTTCCCGGCTCCGCAGCTTTAGAACCAGCGGAGCCGTGTTTAGAAACTCCAGGTCCTTGTCGAGCAGGTAAAATCGTTTCTCCTCCTCCGAACAGCAAAAGGCCCAGAGCGGTTTTCTTCCTCTCCCCCATCATCAGCTGCGAGAGGAAGACGAGTCTTGATCTTACAGTGAACAAAGTTCCCTGTTTTCTACCCAACTTCAATCCACTGAGTCAGAATCCCTGCGGCCGGCTGCATGGCCCGGGGTGATGTGGGAGGAGGCGGCTTGAAGAGCAGCAGCAGCGGCGGCCCGGTGGAATTAATCAACGTGAGAGGGAGGAGGCGTCAGGGAGGAGAAGAAGGAGAGCGACGGAGATCAGAAGAAGAGAAGAGAGGAGAGAAGTGCCAGAGGACGGATGAGAGGAAGAGGAGCAGAGTGCAGGCTGCTGCAGCTGAGGAAGATTGTTTAACTGGATCAGATAACGCCCGAGCACCTCAGATAGAGATGTGATCCAGTTTAATTCAAAAGTATTTAGTATTTATCAAAACATCAATCCTGTGTATGAATAATGTGAATTTAAAGAGGTTTTCTTGTGCACATTAATTACTAAATTATAAAGTCTAACGCAAAGTAGTTAAATTACTTTTAAAGACTTTAATTGATTCTTCCTCCATGAATTTAAACATGTATAATTCAATTAAAACTCCAATATTGTGGATTTTATTAAATAATTTACAAGTGGAAAATACTTGAACCAGGAAACTGAAATAAAAAACAACAAAAAATAGATTTTTACTTTGGAACATTTTAATATAATTCCTATAAAAAAACAGGGAAACTGAAAGAGGGAAGAATTCAAATTAAAATCATATTTTACTGATTTTAATATTCAGGATATCCTGCTCATGGTAAATTAGTAACAGAACAGAGAAGAAGTTAAATTCCTCACGAATTAATGAATAAATCTAAATGTAAAAAGGCATTCAAATTAAAACTATTGTAATTTTTATACGTTTTCCCATTGTTTTCCTAAAAGTAAAAATATATTATATATAGAGAGAAATACATTGAATTGCTGCGGTGTAGTTTGTGTATTTCTAGGTAAGACACAGAAACTCTTTGTCCACAGAACAAGGCGACGACTCTGTTCTGTCCAGTTGTTTTATTTAAGTGCTGGAAATAGTCTCAGTTCAAAGGTCACTGCCTTTGTTTCTGTCTCTGATCTCTGATGTTTCCGTCCGGCAGGTTCCGGTTCCTCGCTGAGAGCGGGGGGGGGGGGCACACCTGGCGTCAGATCAGCTGTGTCTCATTAACCAGCGAACACAAGGAAAAGTCACATCTGCTCCAGCACTGGAGGATTTGGAATAACAAGGTAAACACTCAGCGGTGGCATGATAGTGTTTTTTCCAAGATGTGAAGTATGATGCAACAATATCAGCATTTCTGCACACGTGGCTCCGTGTATGAAGTATAACTCTTCTGCAGTCGTGCACGTTGCAAAGTGAACTATCTTAGCAAGTTGTCTCTGGACAGGAGGAGCCACGGAGTTTTGAGGAAATTCCAGCGACGGGATCTAAAGCATCGAGCATCGTGCTGAGTGAAAAACAACAAGACGCTGCCAAGATAACATCCAGACTTCTCTCCATCAGGAACTCATAAACACACGGGATTTAAACCCTGATAGATAAAGTGCAATGGAGTTGTTCCTGATAATCTGCAGTCCCATCACATCCCAGTGAATCAGACCAGACAGTTATTGGTCCGATGATGCGTCTGAAGCCAGAATCATGAAGTTTCCTCGAGTAGATGCAGAAAACAAAATGGATCTGCAGCCTTCACTCTGTGTCTCTGTGTGCAGGAGAAATCTACTGAGCAGCTTCCACTCCTCCATGACGCTGAGGAGGAGAGGAGGAGAGAACAAATGTAAACTCACGGGATGAGAGGAGAGCGGAGAGCTGGACCAGCCGGTGGGCCGCACACAGGGGGGGGAGGGGGGGGGCTGTGGGGGAGGACGGGAGCTTTATGGGACATGAAGGCTGCAGGGCCTGTTGATTTACTTCTGCAGTGCACTTTGGGAAGTGTGGTGCACACACACACACACACACACACACACACACACACACACACAGACACACACAAACACACACACACACACACACACACACACACGCACACAGACACACAAAGGCAGAGATAAAACCACGCACAGATACAAAGTTATCGCATAGGGAGAAAGAAGAAGGAAGAACAATGCATAAATTCTCAGATTTTATTGTTTGTGGAGAAAGAATCTGCAACATGCTGGATGACCTTACACTGGAAAGCACACACACACACACACACACACACACACACACACACACACACACACACACACACACACACACACACACACACACACTCACTGTGCATCAGGTCCAGCAGCGGGCGTCTGTGGTGGTAAAATGCAGAGTTATAGAAATGATTATCATCCATTGAACTCTCAGTGTGTAGTAAACAGGGACAGAATCCTGGAGAAGAAAGAGAGAGAGAGATAAAGAGAGATAAAATATTATTGCTCCCTCTCTCTCTCTCTCTCTTTTATTATTTGATGTGTTATATCATAGCTTTTTCTCACACTGTTACTCTGTCCAAGGTTTGTGTGCATCATTAAACTCTGCTTCTATTGGTCCAGTGATTAGATTCATAAACAGAATCCTGCACAGTCACACTGGAAATAAAAATAAACTTTACAGGGCGGAGCAGGGAGAGAAGTGAGCTTTTACTTTGAAGGAGGATTCAGTGACGGTAATAAAATCAGACTGTGTTAGAACGAGGTCATCAGGTCGCCGAAATCACTGTTTTGTGTGGAAAACAATGTGACTGATACCTGCTGTTTACACCGGAAGCTGCTGAATATTATCATTCCCATAATATAATAAACCATAATAAAAACTAGAATCAGGTCAAATCAGGAAGCGACCTCAGATTCCCTCAAGTTGCATTTACGTGGTTTAGCTGCAGATTTATGATCCTTTAACCGGCTTTGTTAAATACATATTTATTAACTGAAGCTGATCAGAATACATTGGGATTAAAATGAGTTTCCATCTGAGCTGCAGAAATGTGGAAACAATCACAATCATCAGCGCGAGACGATGAGAAAAGAATATAATAAACATATACGAATAAATAAACTCTATTATTACATTTATCTCTGTAATGATACATCTTGGATAAATGCACCTTTTCTTATTCTGAGCCAGAATTCCTTACACATGATTTCATGATAGAACATTTCTCTACAAGCTGTGGTCAATTATAACTGAACACATCTTCTGTGAGTCTGTCCTCGTGTGAGTGAAGCACTTACTGCACACGTCTGAGCTTCCTGAGCAGAGACATGTCTCGGTTTCCTGCTGAGCTCTGAGCGAACCGAGCAGACGTGTTGTCAGAGAAACCAGGAGGAGAAAAGAAGGAAACCTGGAGTTCATGTGAAGATTAAAATGTTCCCAACACACCTCTGCTTTCACAGCAGCAACTTCAAACAGGAGGTAGAGACTGTAGAGCCCGACAGATGTTAGCTGGTCTATATGAGAATGTAGAAAGTATTCATTTCTCTTTCTGCTAATGGGGTTGTTTTGTATTTTAATAGCTTTTTAAAGTAGTTTGGACCCAAATCTTTTATTTAAGATAATAAGTCAGAAACTGTATTCATGCAAACATGACACTTATGACGGCAGCCTCCAGGGTTAAAGACAGTCTGCTGAACAATGAACTCTCGTTTTAGTAAATCCACGACTTCACCTGCTGGGAAAGGTTGAGATATCCAAGCTGATCGTATTTTCAGGAAAGTTATCGTACCTGACGAGAGAAGGGACGGAACCCTTAATGGGTTTAGAAGCTATTTAATGTCCAGTAACAATGCTTTTCAAGGCACAGGACTCTTATTTTGAAACTTGAGCCTGGAAGGACTTGGCTGAAAAGACGTCACGTGAGAAGAGATATGAAGGTGATCCATATTCTATTCTCCAGATTACAACTGATAATACTCAGTGTCACAAAATGAACACATTATCGTACATGATGCATTATTCATGATCCTACAAACATGATAATTATCTGGCGAGGCTGCTGCTGTTCGACCTTTTCCCTGGTTCTCAAAGCACCGGCTCCTCGGACACGTGTGAGCGAAGCGTTGGTGATCGACTGATTATCCCACAGAGGGAAGGAGCCTGGTGAGAGGTGAGAGAGAGAGAGAGAGAGAGAGGGCCGAGCGAGGTTGGTTGTGTATGCAGGGCCGGGGGGGCCGTCTCGCTCGCCCCATTTAAATTCACTGCTTTACATTCTGCCTGCAAAGGGAAGTCCCACATCGATGATTAATTACTGCAAACATGACCGACACACTAACTGCCTTGTGCGTGTATGTGTGTGGTGGTGAGTGTGAGTGTACATGTGTGTGTGTGTGTCTGTGTGTGTTTGTGTGTCTGTGTGAGTGCATTGAGAAAATTTGACAAAATATGGTGCAGGTCTGCAGCATCTGTGAGTTCATCAGAGACGGGATCTCAGTGGGAAGCGCTGACCGCAGCAGGCGAGCACTCGGGTGTGAGACCGACTTGTTTTCTCGGTCGGACAGGAAACGCCGAGCGATACGAACGCCGCCGGCGGCTTTGATGCTGGAGATGATGCAGCGCAGCCCTCAGATAAAAAAGACTAAATCTGGAGCCAGTTGCAGAAGCTGCTGTGAAACTGTCCTGGAGCCAAAAGCTGAATAATGCAAGCTTCATATTAAAGTAACAAACAAGTACAGAAAACATGTGTAACGATTATAAACTTCCTCTTTTAACACTTTAATAACGTAGGCCATATCAAACTTTCATATTCTAATGATGACCTAGTTGATCAGACATTTCCTGTTCACTCCTATTTTCGGTTTTAATGACGGTTTTACAAGCTCTTAGTTTTCTGCTCTCATTTGACATATTCCTGTATTTATGTATTTTGTGTTAATGTTCCCACGCCACATGCTTATAGGTTTATCTGATTGTGTCAGATTGTGAATTTAACAGGGTGTTTGATTCTGTTTCACTCGACAACACATGATCCACGTCCCAGTTTTAAAGAGACTGTGGTTTCCTGACTCGTGGAACCAGTCGGAGCTGCAGTGAATCAGCAAAGGGAAACATCTCTATTTGAAATGGTAGTGACACCGTGAGATTTATGACACCACGACTCTCCATGTGCCTCTAACAGGATTAATGTAACACACACCACAGCTTCCAGGGATGGGAAGGCAACGAGTGTGTGTCTGTGTGTGTGTGTGTGTGTCTGTGTGTGTGTGTGCGTGTGCTCTCAGGGACGCCGGCATATCATCTTCAAATAAAAAGCTTTTTCATGCATCATGGTCCTAATCCGGGAAATTTCATTCATGGCTGTTTCTCCAAAAACAAAAAGGGAGAAAAATCAAATTAAAAGGGAGAAAACTCAGTGAATCTCCTCCTCGGTTAAATCTCTTTAATCTTCTTTGGGGTTTTTTACAAATTAGATTTTACATTTCACCTGAGTGAAGAGGTTGACAACACAAACTAGTCGGGTGTATAATGTCTGAGGAAAACATGCAAGAGACACAACATTCACTTAACAGGATATGAAAAACACATCGATATGATTTAATCACTATTTATACGTAGAAAACATTTCACTTTCTTATAAAGTTAATATACAAAATATATCTTCCACATCCTTCCACCAAGTGTGTGTGTGTTAGTTAGAGAGGACAAGTAGGAGGAACTACTTTTTCTGTGCAGATATGACATAATAACCCATAGTTGCATAGTTTCACACTCTTTTTCTATTTCCTACTTATTATAATGTAGTGAAAGCAAAACCATAACCGGATGATTCCTTCTTCCTCCTCCACTGAACCTCTTCGTCTCTGAAAGACGAGATAATCTCATTGATCACACTCCTCATCACTTCTACAGGACCGGAGCTCAGCATCACCATGGTTACCGAGTGGGGAGGGAGACAGTCAAAGGTGTGTTGGGAAAGCAAAGTGTGTGTGTGTGTGTGTGTGTGTGTGTGTGTGTGTGAGAGAGAGAGAGGCTTCAGGCCCGTGGGACAATGGAGTACAGCTCTATTTTCTAATTGAATAGTGATTCAATCCTCAAACTCAGCGAGCTGCAGTGTAAAGCAATTAGCCGAGTGATGGTGACTGGTCTGGGTGGTGCGGAGAAGAAGGACGTGTGTGTGTGTGTGTGTGTGTGTGTGTGTGTGTGTGTGTGTGTGTGTGTGTGTGTGTGTGTGTGTGTGTTTGTGTGTGTGTCTGTGTGTGTGTGTGTGTGTGTGTGTTTGTGTGTGTGTGTGTGTGTTCTTTCCTCCCCAAGCAGCCACATCAATCCCCGTCAATCACCTAATTGCTCCCCCAATATAGACACACACACACACAGACAGACTTCACAGGGACCCCCAGTGTGCGTTAGTGTGAAATTCCCTTGGCAGCAAATAATTCCGAGTGCGGGCACGGAGCCGCCGTGTGAAATCCCAGCAGTGAGGCTGGATTACTGCTGCTCAAGTCTACACGTTCCCTCAGAGAGAGAGAGCAGCAGAACGCCTGTCAGTCAGCACGCCGGGCTCGGATCAACGTGAGAGTGAAACACGCTCCCACCTCGAGGAAAACACACACACACACACACAGACACACACAGCGCACAGAGAGGGAATAAGAAATGTTCAGGAGCGTCTTAGAAATCGAGTCGTCAACGAGAAACTCACAAAGCGATCGGAGAGGAAAGATGAAAATCCTTCATTCAGTGGATGCAGATGAAACTAAGGTCAGGTGCTGATTTAACGTAAAACCACCGATTTCTTCATTTACAGATTTGAGTCATTTGATTCTTGAGTCTGTTCAGATATTACACAATAAAGTCGCCCGAAATCACATCACAACATAATCATATTTTTAACATCCTTGTGTGTTTGACTTCAATTCCATCACCTGCACATCGTTCGTTCGAGTCTTGACACCGACGAACTTACGACAAAACCTCAGTATTCAAACGTAAATTAACATTTAACTTAAACATTATAGTTCCACACGTGTTGTGTTTCCTTGAGCAGCCTACACAGTGACCTGGGGGGTCATCAACAAACTGGTGATTGGTATTTATCATGTGTCTAATGACTGACGGCTGTTCAACAACATCTGCAGAAGTATCTGTTCGTATATGAGGGGAAGAAACACACATCGTGGACGTATGTCTCAAATATTTATTATTCTTTGTTTATAGCCCATATTCACCATCATAGTTTTAGGATGTACGTGTTCACACTTGGTTCTCAGAAACAGATCACAACATATTCCTGGTGACCCAAATTCCTCCAACTATATACATACTGTATATATACATATTGTATATATAAGCTGAATCCACTCACTTGTCATGGCAGCTGTTTCAAAGCTCGTACAAAGAGTTTTATCCTGCTTGAATAAAGTGCATGGCTGAACGGCTGCATCCTCCAACTCCAGCTTGGATCTTATAATGAATTCTCCTGGGTGGAACCCCCCCGCTGCAGCTTCTTCTTTCTGTTTTTGTTCTTTCTGTAATTCACTCAGAATTAAAAGTTTGGTTTCGGGTAAAAAAAGCTGAAGTTATACCTCCTGGAAAAAAGGGTCTGACTCCACGAGCAACAGATGAGGAGAGGTGGATTCAGACTGGGGGGGGGGGGGGTCCGAACTCAAGCAATACGCAAGGACACTTCCATCAGATATGAAAGATGACTTTAAAACACAAAGACGCCAAACTGGGAATAGTGGTCATCAGGATTTCTCACTCATCTCGATATAACGCTCGGCTTATTTAACTTGAAGCAGCAGAAAGACACAGAGGCTCAAAGGGCCGACTTTCCACTGGGTGGGAACGAGTGACAGAGGAGGAGGAGGAGGAGGAGGACGAGGAGAAAAGAGACGAGGTGACGAGGGAGGAGAGAGAGAAATAGAGAGAGAGGAGATGAGTGAAAGAGAGCGGGACGGAGAAAAGTTGAAAGCCCAGAAAACGACAGGGACGAGCAGCGGAAATGAAGTGTGAGAATGAAAAGGCTGGAATATCACCAGCCACGTATGAACCAGTTGTCCTCATTAATTTAGGTCACGCCCCTTAATGATTGTGTGAAAGTGCTTTGCTCCAATCCCTCGTGTCCACGGCAACGAAATGAGGCGGAGACGACCTCAGGAGACGAGTGAGGAGACGAGTGAGGAGACAAGTGAGAAGACGACCTCAGGAGACGAGTTAGGAGACGAGTGAGGAGACAAGTGAGAAGACGACCTCAGGAGACGAGTTAGGAGACGAGTGAGGAGACAAGTGAGGAGACGACCTCAGGAGACGAGTTAGGAGACGAGTGAGGAGACAAGTGAGAAGACGACCTCAGGAGACGAGTTAGGAGACGAGTGAGGAGACGAGTGAGGAGACAAGTGAGGAGACGACCTCAGGAGACGAGTTAGGAGACGAGTGAGGAGACGAGTGAGGAGACGAGTGAGAAGACAAGTGAGGAGACGACCTCAGGAGACGAGTTAGGAGACGAGTGAGGAGACGAGTGATGAGACAAGTGAGGAGACGACCTCAGGAGACGAGTTAGGAGACGAGTGAGGAGACGAGTGAGGAGACAAGTGAGGAGACGACCTCAGGAGACGAGTTAGGAGACGAGTTAGGAGACCAGTGAGGAGACCAGTGAGGAGACGACCTCAGGAGACGAGTTAGGAGACGAGTGAGGAGACAAGTGAGGAGACAACCTCAGGAGACGAGTGAGGAGACGAGTGAGAAGACAAGTGAGGAGACGACCTCAGGAGACGAGTTAGGAGACGAGTGAGGAGACGAGTGAGGAGACGAATGAGGAGACGAGTGAGGAGACAAGTGAGGAGACGAATGAGGAGACGAGTGAGGAGACAAGTGAGGAGACGACCTCAGGAGACGAGTGAGGAGACGAGTGAAGAGACGAGTGAGGAGACGAGTGAGGAGACGACCTCAGGAGACGAGTTAGGAGACGAGTGAGGAGACGAGTGAGGAGACAAGTGAGGAGATGACCTCAGGAGACGAGTTAGGAGACGAGTGAGGAGACAAGTGAGGAGACGACCTCAGGAGACGAGTGAGGAGACGAGTGAGGAGACGAGTGAGGAGACAAGTGAGGAGACGACCTCAGGAGACAAGTTAGGAGACAATTGAAGAGACAAGTGAGGAGACAACCTCAGGAGACGAGTTAGGCGACGAGTGAGGAGACAAGTGAAGAGACGACCTCAGGAGACGAGTTAGGAGACGAGTGAGGAGACAAGTGAGGAGACGAGTGAGGAGACGAGTGAGGAAACAAGTGAGGAGACGACCTCAGGAGACGAGTTAGGAGACGAGTGAGGAGACGAGTGAGGAGACAAGTGAGGTGACGAGTGAGGAGACGAGTGAGGAGACGAGTGAGGAGACAAGTGAGGAGACGACCTCAGGAGACGAGTGAGGAGACAAGTGAGGAGACGACCTCAGGAGACGAGTGAGGAGAGAAGTGAGAAGACAAGTGAGGAGACGACCTAAGGAGACGAGTTAGGAGACAAGTGAGGAGACAAGTGAGGAGACAACGTCAGGAGATGAGTGAGGAGACAAGTGAGGAGACGACCTCAGGAGACGAGTTAGGAGACAAGTGAGGAAACGACCTCAGGAGACGAGTTAGGAGACGAGTGAGGAGACAAGTGAGGAGACGACCTCAGGAGCCGAGTGAGGAGACAAGTGAGGAGACGAGTGAGGAGACGACCTCAGGAGACGAGTGAGGAGACAAGTGAGGAGACGACCTCAGGAGACGAGTGAGGAGACGAGTGAGAAGACAAGTGAGGAGACGACCTCAGGAGACGAGTTAGGAGACGAGTGAGGAGACAAGTGAGGAGACGACCTCAGGAGACGAGTTAGGCGACGAGTGAGGAGACGAGTGAGGAGACGAGTGAGGAGACGAGTGAGGAGACGAGTGAGATGACGAGTTAGGAGACGAGTGAGGAGACGAGTGAGGAGACGAGTGAGGAGACGAGTGAGGAGACAAGTGAGGAGACGACCTCAGGAGACGAGTGAGGAGACGAGTGAGGAGACAAGTGAGGAGACGACCTCAGGAGACGAGTTAGGAGACGAGTGAGGAGACGAGTGAGGAGACAAGTGAGGAGACGACCTCAGGAGACAAGTTAGGAGACAATTGAAGAGACAAGTGAGGAGACAACCTCAGGAGACGAGTTAGGCGACGAGTGAGGAGACAAGTGAAGAGACGACCTCAGGAGACGAGTTAGGAGACGAGTGAGGAGACGAGTGAGGAGACAAGTGAGGTGACGAGTGAGGAGACGAGTGAGGAGACGAGTGAGGAGACAAGTGAGGAGACGACCTCAGGAGACGAGTGAGGAGACAAGTGAGGAGACGACCTCAGGAGACGAGTGAGGAGAGAAGTGAGAAGACAAGTGAGGAGACGACCTAAGGAGACGAGTTAGGAGACAAGTGAGGAGACAAGTGAGGAGACAATGTCAGGAGATGAGTGAGGAGACAAGTGAGGAGACGACCTCAGGAGACGAGTTAGGAGACAAGTGAGGAAACGACCTCAGGAGACGAGTTAGGAGACGAGTGAGGAGACAAGTGAGGAGACGACCTCAGGAGACGAGTGAGGAGACGAGTGAGGAGACAAGTGAGGAGACGACCTCTGGAGACGAGTGAGGAGACGAGTGAGGAGACGACCTCAGGAGACGAGTGAGGAGACGAGTGAGGAGACAAGTGAGGAGACGACCTCAGGAGACGAGTGAGGAGACGAGTGAGGAGACAAGTGAGGAGACGACCTCAGGAGACGAGTGAGGAGACGAGTGAGGAGACAAGTGAGGAGACGACCTCAGGAGACGAGTTAGGAGACGAGTGAGGAGACGACCTCAGGAGACGAGTTAGGAGACGAGTGAGGAGACGAGTGAGGAGACGAGTGAGAAGACAAGTGAGGAGACGACCTCAGGAGACGAGTTAGGAGACGAGTGAGGAGACAAGTGAGAAGACGACCTCAGGAGACGAGTTAGGAGACGAGTGAGGAGACAAGTGAGAAGACGACCTCAGGCGACGAGTTAGGAGACGAGTGAGGAGACAAGTGAGGAGACGACCTCAGGAGACGAGTTAGGAGACGAGTGAGGAGACAAGTGAGAAGACGACCTCAGGAGACGAGTTAGGAGACGAGTGAGGAGACGAGTGAGGAGACAAGTGAGGAGACGACCTCAGGAGACGAGTTAGGAGACGAGTGAGGAGACGAGTGAGGAGACGAGTGAGAAGACGAGTGAGGAGACGACCTCAGGAGACGAGTTAGGAGACGAGTGAGGAGACGAGTGATGAGACAAGTGAGGAGACGACCTCAGGAGACGAGTTAGGAGACGAGTGAGGAGACGAGTGAGGAGACAAGTGAGGAGACGACCTCAGGAGACGAGTTAGGAGACGAGTTAGGAGACCAGTGAGGAGACCAGTGAGGAGACGACCTCAGGAGACGAGTTAGGAGACGAGTGAGGAGACAAGTGAGGAGACAACCTCAGGAGACGAGTGAGGAGACGAGTGAGAAGACAAGTGAGGAGACGACCTCAGGAGACGAGTTAGGAGACGAGTGAGGAGACGAGTGAGGAGACGAATGAGGAGACGAGTGAGGAGACAAGTGAGGAGACGAATGAGGAGACGAGTGAGGAGACAAGTGAGGAGACGACCTCAGGAGACGAGTGAGGAGACGAGTGAAGAGACGAGTGAGGAGACGAGTGAGGAGACGACCTCAGGAGACGAGTTAGGAGACGAGTGAGGAGACGAGTGAGGAGACAAGTGAGGAGATGACCTCAGGAGACGAGTTAGGAGACGAGTGAGGAGACAAGTGAGGAGACGACCTCAGGAGACGAGTGAGGAGAGAAGTGAGGAGACAAGTGAGGAGACGACCTCAGGAGACGAGTTAGGCTACGAGTGAGGAGACAAGTGAGGAGAAGACCTCAGGAGACGAGTTAGGAGACGAGTGAGGAGACGAGTGAGGAGACGACCTCAGGAGACGAGTGAGGAGACGAGTGAGGAGACGAGTGAGGAGACAAGTGAGGAGATGACCTCAGGAGACGAGTTAGGAGACGAGTGAGGAGACAAGTGAGGAGACGACCTCAGGAGACGAGTTAGGCTACGAGTGAGGAGACAAGTGAGGAGACGACCTCAGGAGACGAGTGAGGAGACGAGTGAGGAGACGAGTGAGGAGACGAGTGAGAAGACAAGTGAGGAGACGACCTCAGGAGACGAGTGAGGAGATGAGTGAGGAGACGAGCACCGAGGATTCTTGATCCAAGAAGAGCTGCAGTTGTGAGGAGAAATGCTGTTTCACACAAGCTGACTCTCGTTTTGTGTTGTTTCTGTTGTGTTGTTATTACAACACCTCACTCATTAGGACACACTTGGTCAAACTTTCGATTTTTCCCTCACAAGGTTGAAACAATCACAAACACAATCTTCACTTCCCACCCAACTCTGCAGATTCGATTTTTACTTGTGATTGTCGAACCCTCATAACTTTTTTAAACTCGCCCCCAATTATTCTCCGTCCTCGAAGCCTTTTCTCTTGTAAACATACTTTCTCGTCCAAGTACGTTTTCTTTATTGTTAGAAGCGGGAATCATCAATCAAGGGTGCCAACAATTTACCGGAGTTGTGTATCTTCAGCAAATTGAAAAACAATAGAACAATTCTTATTGTCGTCAGCTGGATGAGGAGCTTTCAGCCAAATCTTTGAATTACTGTCAAGTGTGCATTTAAAACCTGAGGCTGTTTGAAGGTTTGTTGGCTGGAAATCATTTTACATTTCTGTGAAATCATGGACTCCCGACTACGTTCACTCTCATCTGAAGCAGGAAACTGGTAGAAAGACGCTCTAGAGAACAATATGTTTAAATATTGATCCCAAATATCGGCTCAAACGGACGCTATAAAACCATATAAACCCTGATATGCGCATGTGACACAGCGATAAACATACGTCTCTGTTGTTTAGGAGCTGACTCCACACGCAGCCAAAAGACAAAGGGGTCGTCTGAGGGCCTTACATGAGCAGATGATGATTTAAAGTGTAAAATTATGTATTTCTTTCTCATCTGGTTGGTTAATGTGAGTGAATAGGGACGTTGAGTCAAACTGATACGATTCCTCTTCATCTGATTCCTTTAAATTACCTTTTTCCTGAAGCTGAAGAATAAATAATGATACTGAAACCTCAATATATTCTGATTTGTTTAAATGGATATAAATGCAGTGGATTGTTTATGGACAGATGATGTAGCCGCGTTGCATCTTTTTACTGTTTCCTCGCCCGGTGCATCCTCAGCGCCCTCGACAAATTTCCCAGCGAGTGTAACAAAGCGTGTTTCTTAATCTCAGCCGGCGCTGACCTGGGTTTGCTCCTCCGTCAGAGCGGGGGGGGTGAGAAGTTTATCGATGGAGGTTCACGCACTGCGAGGACGGATCACGCCTGAGGAGAGCGAGTACACAGATAACGCTGAAATATGGGAGAGATACGGCTGATGAATCACGAGGTTATCTGAGGTGTCGGTGCACTTTAGAGAAAAGATCACAGGACTTTCAGGAGACTTCAGGTTTCAGTGGAGAGTCGCACACTTTGAAAACACCACACTGTGATACACCAGTGTTAGACAGTGGTGTCCAGCTTCTACCTGAAGTGAATGCTATGCACACAGCAGCTACATGGTCCTATAGCATGTAGGAAACATGACATGTGGCTTATTAATGCAAAACAACAGTAAAACGCTATAAGAGCGATTCAGGAAATGAGTTAGAAATAATTTACAATGAATGGAATTGTGTTTTAAGTCTTAATGTTTATTTTATAAGCCTCTGATTCACTTTTAATACGTTTAGAAATAAAAATAAAGTATAATATGAGTTGTTAGGCGTCATCTCTTAGTCATGAAGTCAGATGTGTTGGTAGCAATTAGTTAATTAGTAGTTTATTCAGTTCAGGCAGTTGAGCTGGTGTCAGAAAGACTAAATAGACACTTTATTATCTTTCCGTGCACAACACAGCTATAATCCCTCAACGGATCCTTTCTTTAACAGACTTTTTTATAATTTGACTTGTTAATTTAGTCGTTTTAAGATTTTTAAGGAGGCAGCTGCTTTCAGAAGATCCAGCCGAGGTGGTTCAGGTTCTGCTGGATGTTTGTCTTTGGAGGTTTTTCGGACTGTAAAGAGAAGACAAGTATGAAATGTTGGTGATAGAAACTGTGAGTCATGGCCTGAGGATCCTGTGGGAAACTGTTGGACCAGAACAGAGACCAGAAAGTGGATTGAAAAGTTCAAACTTCACTTGATGAAGCATCGACTCTTCTCTCTTCGCTGTGGCTCCTCATCACAGTGAAGTCGACTCGTGGAAACATCTGAGTTCCATCAGAGCAGCAAACATGTTTCTGTCGGTGGCCTGAAAGTCTCCGGCTCCCTGTGAAGTCAGATGAATATGACTTTCCTTTTCCCTTCTTCCTCCTGGTTCTGTCACACCTTCTCTCCATCAGGTCGCTGATGAGCAGCCAGAGAACTGTCACCACTCCGTCTGCACCCCCACACACACAGGGTTTAATGGTTTTAAGCTGCCATAATTAGCAGACTCGTCAGTTATTGTTAAAAGCTGAAATCTGCGGTAGTGTCTTGCCCCTGGTTCTGTTCCCTCCTTCAGGCCGTTGGTAACAGAGCCCCCCCAATGGGAGAGGGTCTCTGGTGCTGAGCGATCGACTCCGTCCTCTCAGATCTCACAGCAACACACTGATCAATAAAGAGGAATCACATGAGACAACATGGAGAGGAAGATACTGTTTGTCTGAGCGTCTCCTCAGCGAGACATTTCTCCTCCAGCACAGAACACTTCTTCCTTTCTTCCTTCCATATCTTCATCTCGTTCCAGACGCTCGTTCCCTCTGTTCCTCGCTGAAGGGACGGAGCACCGCTGCGTCTGCTTCTGAAACTACGACCCACACGTTCATTACTGCTCACAGGACTGCGTTGTGTTGCTTTATTGTCGTTATTTTGTCTTGTACGCACTTTAAACTGTGAGGGAAACAGAGAGATCACAGGAGATGAAGAAAAGCAACAATAAAGAAAGTGCATTTTTGAAAGGAGAATAGTAAAATATCAATATGAATTATTATTGTTTCCGCTCCAGTTGATTGATGCTAATTGCTTTAGTACGACTGTGATGGGAATAAAATACACATTTGTATATAATAGAAATAAAGGTTTTCAAAACAGTATCTTACTGAGTACATTAATTTAAACATCTTTTTAAAGGCCGACAGCTAACTTTGGCTAATGGTGATATCATGCAGGGTTGTTAATTAAAAAAC
This sequence comes from Limanda limanda, assembly GCF_963576545.1. Lineage (NCBI taxonomy): Eukaryota > Metazoa > Chordata > Actinopteri > Pleuronectiformes > Pleuronectidae > Limanda > Limanda limanda. Next base: position 3,420,233 of record NC_083653.1, on the reverse strand, counting down.
TATTAAATCTGATTTCTTCACTTAAATATTTTTGCTCAAAGCATTAAATTCGATTAGTTACAGTCTGGATATAAATTTGACCCTATAGCTAAACAATGAAATGAACTCACAGGAACAAACCATGAATCCGTCCTAGAAAGAAACGAGCTGATTTGTTTTCCTCAGCTCTCGACATCCTACGATAAGTCACCTAATGAAATCAACTGTGGGAAACTTGTTGTGATTTTGATCTTAATGAGCAGCGATACACAGAAAGAGCCTCCGGGGGGAAATACAGTAAACGTACACAAAGACGATAAGCTGAGACGGCGGCTCTGATTGGAAACGCAACGAGATGCAAAATCAAATTAACGAGTTTAAATTGATGTGAACCGATAGAGACTGCGATGCGCCTCTTGTCACTGGAAGCTGAAATAACCACAGTGAGGACCTTTCAAAATAAAAGCAATTTGTGTAATCAAGGAAACTGTGAAACCTCTCGTTGATTTATTGCCAGAGCAGAGATCAAGTACCAGAACAACAAAATGCAGTTAAACTTGCAGTAATTAGGGTTGTACTACACTATGAGTACTACAACTACTGCCTTTCACTAAACAAATCTGTACTCATGTCTGGGTTTGAATTATAGAAGTAAATGGGCTTGTTATGAGTTTATTAAGAATTGCATTTGATCATTTAACTTTCTGTATATATAGCAAATACTGTGTGACACTGAATATCATGAATGGAAAACAGATCAACACTTCCTCTTGTATTACATTGAAGCCAGAATCTCGTTTTTACAAAATCAAATAGTTAATTAAAACCAAATTTATCAGAAACATGAACATTTGATTTGATGGTTTGGTCCATGTCTGCTAACAAGGAGGAGGCCTTGTTTATGACCTGGAAGAGGAGCCACTCCAGATGTAAATATAAATTACTCATTTTACTGTGTGGTCATATTTTTTTTCAGGTAATTAAACACTATTGAAATCATAATTCTAGATTTCCACTGAGATCCTTCTGAATCCAAAAGCCCTTTGGAAACAAACACCTCAGTGTTACTCCATCACTTTGTGCAGCTGGTGAGATTATGAGACAGAACTAAGAGGAAAACATCGAAGCAGCTCACACGTCTCCTGAGTGTCACCTACACAGTTTATATCATGTTGGCCCAAAATGAGATTTCACAAAGTAATATATGTTTTCATATAGAGTTACACGCTACACAAACATGGAGTAAAGAAAACCATATTTCCCCTGGTAAATAAAGATGAAGTCGTTTCTCTGTGTCTGGCTCTGTCCAATAAACACCAGAGGAATAAAAAAAGACGACTTGCTTAAGACATCCGACCTAATTGTCTGGTCCGTCTCCTTTTCTCTAAGTGTGTGCATGTGCTGCATTGTGAATATGCTTGTGTGTGTGTGTGTGTGTGTGTGTGTGTGTGTGTGTGTCGCCTTGATCCATCTCCATCTCTGCCTCCAGCTCCTGGGGCCGCGAGCTCAGTTCAGTCGAGTGTCTCTGGGACCCGAGCTATCGATTGATCTGAAGTTGGGCCCGACCGATTGGCTGGTGCCGGAGGAGCTGGGGGGGGGATGTGACAGAAGAAACTCTCCACCGCCTGAAAGTCTAAAGAACCATAACCGCTCCGAGGATTACACCGACACTAACCGGGATTTTTATGTGCAAATAAAAACGGATTCGCAGCCTGAATCACAAATTTGTGCTGCAGCTGTTCACAGAGTTTCTCTTTTTTTTTTTGGTTCCTTTCACCGAACGACCCCGAGACTCATCCAGCTCGTCTCCAACTCATTTCTGGTGATGGCTGCGGTCACGACCCGGCCTGCAGGAAGTGATGAATCAAGAGTTAACAGAATAACACTCAGTCGAGCGCATTCCTCCGCCAAAGCCCAACAGTCTGCTCACATCAAATCAAGCTGCACCGAATCACACACACGCTCACAGATCTCACTTTCTCTACATGTAGATCCGTCTGTTGTCTCCTGGGGAACGTGAGGAAGCTTCAAAGACAGGGAAGAAGAAGAGAAGCATCTATGAAATAAAACATTCTCGCCTCAAGATCCGTCCCGAAAGGTCTCTATCGATTCAATATCTGTTGTCAGGTTTTTAAAAATAAATATTTGATTCATCTGCGGACGAGAACTTAGTAGAGAATATACGTCATCAAGGCCCAACAGTTTCCCCATGAAGCCACATTTAAATTCATTAGATCCTGATGGATCCGTATCCAGAATCAAATGGGTTCTTCCTCCTGTGCCTCATCTTTCCATCAAGTTTTGTGCTGATCTAGTTTGTATTTTTCGCATAATCCTGCTAACTAAATAACTATCTTACTAACTAACTAACTAACTGTCTTACTAACTAACTAAGTAACTAACTAACTAACTAACTAACTAACTAACAGACTCATCCCCTCAGCAACCTTCTTATAAAGAAACCTTCACACGTTGGTAAACACTGGAACCTTCTACAGGTAACTTGGACTTTTGAATATTGAAATTCATGTTTTTTTCTTGCTGGCATTTCCCAGCTGTCAGCAGATGAATCTCTTTATGGCTTTAACAATGACATCAGACTCATTCTATCTGCCGGCTGTGCAGACGCTCCTCCTCCTCCTCCTCCTCCTCCTCCTCCTCCTTCTCCTCCTCCTCCTCCTCCTCCTCCTCCTCCTCCTCCTCCTCCTCCTCCTCCTCCTCCTCCTCCTCCTCCTTCTCCTCCTCTCTTTCTGCATTGTAACCTGCTTAACAGGAACTACACTTGCTACAACTTTCTTTTGTTTTAGCCTCCAAGATTTTTCTTTTCATGCTTTGTCTTCCTGTTACGTCCCCCCCCCCCACCACCACCACCACACACACAAACACACACACATTGACGATGTAGACGGCGGCGCTCTGTAATGAGATGAGATACGTTTCAGGCCTCGGACGAGAATCTCAGACAAAAGCTTCTGCAGCGGTCAGCAAAAAAACACGATAGAGGCGTCTTGGATCAAAGTGAGGTTGGAGGAAAAGTAATGTAATACAGGCGGAGAGAGGGAAGCAGAGAGAGAGAGAGAGATGATCAAAAATACAGTTTGCTGCATGGAAGAGAGGTTGAGGAAGGAGGTGAAGAAGCCAGGAGGTTCAGGACGTGAGAGCAGAGGAGGAAACAGATGCACAAATATGAAAGAGAGAAAGGATTCGAGGAAGACCATGATATCAATGTTCTGTGAAGGACGACTGTCTGCAAGGACAGTAAAAAGGTTATGGACACGGAAAAAAACAATTATGTGTAAAAATAAATTATGTTGTGTTCATTTACCATTTAAATGCATCATTGCAGAATCATGTGCCAACACCATTGACTTTTTATAAAGGTAGACGACAAATCCCTGGAAGTGAGGCTGCATTATGGGCTGTGAACCTGACCTCCTCCGTGTTGGTGGACGGGACGTGGACCAAAATAAAGTCAAACTATGTGTAGAATAAATTTTCACTAAAAGGTAGTTCCTGACATTTGAATCAATACATTTTTGATTCATTTCTGCACAACAGGGGCGAGTAGCAGTGTCGTTCATCATACAGTCAGTCTCTATGAGGACTGGCTGTCGCTTCTTTCCATCCTCCTTCATTCCTCTCTTCTCACATCCTCTCCCCCACTTTCATCAGCTCAAGTGACAACAACTCTATCACTTGGTGTTTGACATTTCCACACATCGGCAGTGAGGGCAGAGGACTAATGATCCTCAGACAAGCTCCTGCAGGAGAGACAGCTCGGGCAGGGAGAAGATACGATGGAGCTCCTCCACCTGCTGAGCTAATCATTCACACCACTCCATCCATCCATGATATATGAGGCCAGACAGCGACCTTCTGATTCTGTGGATTCATGCAGTCTGTCCAGAACAAGGACATCATGTGCATGTTCCCTTTTATCACCAAGTTACGACCAAACAATAACCTGGAGGTTTATTTTAGTTGGTGACAAATCTGCCTGTGAAAGTGAATATCCATCTCTTATCCAGAAGATAATTGATGTGGAAACTGGAGTGAGTGCTGGAGGTGAAGCAGGTGATGGTGATAAGAGCTCGGACTGATTTTCAAACATTTGCATTTTGTTTTGCATAAGCCATACATCAGCAACGTCTTCATTTTTCACAAGCTCTTTGCGTGTTTGTGTTGAACTGTTGCTCCTGGAACACATCAGGAAGTTGATGTGAAGGTTAGTGATGGACGCTGCAGAGATTAGATCATAGGCCGTAAATTAAGATTAATGTCAGGACCGCTCCCAAGTAAATAAAAGATCGCGTAAATCTGGATTATTCTCTGAGCAGAATAAGACCCTGCAAAGATAATTTAAGGATGGATGAACTCCTATATCTGTGAGACACTGAAGGACAAACCTTTCCGCAGCAGCATCTGGCCGTCTGTCTTCTGCAAGGTTATATCCTCCCGATCCACGTCCCTCCACCACGAGACACTGAAGCTCTGAGCTTCTGCAGCGTCGACGTTCATGAATATGCTGTGGCAGCAGTGGAATTACCTTCCAATTAGATCTAACAGATCAAATTAGAGTCCGGAGCAAGAAGCCCGGCCGTGGTTTATCTCTCCGGGCACGGATTGCCCCGGGTTTCAGAAAATTAATTAGAAGCCGTGTTCATAGCTGACACGACCGGCGTTTATTCTACTCAGCGGTCTTTGTCAGTCAAAGGAGGAGTTTTTGTGCCCAAAGACAGTTCCATTAGCTTATTCACATCTTTTACTGTAACCATGACGACCAGCGTCTAGTCTTTCTGCCACTGAAGAGGTGTCGTGTCCAGAGACGCTCCCATGAGTCACATCGGAGGGAACGAGCTGTACTGTCCCTTAGAACTTTGTCAGACGTGAACAAGGTAAAGCAACGGATTGGTTTTCCCTTTGATAAGCAACCTTCTCTTCTGCCTTAACACCTTGTGCTCCCTTTGGGTTTCACCGATTTCAGAGCCTATCCAATATCCGGGGTCAAGGAGCTCATGGAGAACAGGTTATCAATAACTATCCTTTATTTAACGCAGGGGTTTAACAAATATAGATTTCCCACCAGAATGAATGGGAGTTAGAAACAGTTTGTCTGAGCTGTAGATGGAGAAACTGGCTCTCGTCCTGACGCCCGACAGATAAACATCTGTTCCTCCTGCAGCGAACCCGATGATGGTTCAGGTAATTTACCAGGTGTCACAAAACCTCCACAAACTGAAGGTTTAAACCACTTCCAATATGGCAGGATGATCACTCGGGTGCACGGAGCGTCTGGACCCCGTCACCCAATCAGTCATCACTCACAGCTGTTTAACTCTCCGTTTTAAACTCTGATGCAACCGAGTAGTTTTATGTTTTAATTGTGTGTTAATGGCTCCAGCAATAAAATACTGTGCAGGAAACTCAAACTCCCGGGAGCCGAGATGTGAGAGACCCATCACACGCTTATATCATGTAATGTCCTTTGCTGCATTTTGTTCAAACATGTCATCCTCACACACACAGACACACACACACACACGTCTGTGCAGCTCTTTGATGTCAACTCTTCCGACAGGGTAATCTACAACAACTCGCCTGGTCCACTACCTGCACACACCCGTCTGTGTCCCTCTCTCTGTTCGACGGGTAATTGGACAAAATGTGAAGGCACGAGTCTGGAAATTGCACTTGACATGAAGGTAAAACCTCTCGCATTAGACTATGACTCTAAAGGAAAGAAAAAGAAGAAGGTGTATTTTGAGTGCTGAGGTGAGAGTGAAGAACACGTCAGATCTCAGCATTACAGTAATGGACTTCCTGACGGAGCCGATGCATTATGTATTATTTGGAGCCATCTGCACGGCTTTCAACTCGGAGTCACGGTGAGACCTGCTGGACACTTACAACTCTGTGCATGTGTGTGTGTGTTGAAGTATGTCTACATACTGAATGTGTCCTTGGTGTAGGGGGGGGGGGCGCAGCTGCCAGGTCGACTCCACAGTGTGGATGAGAGGATAAGGAGCACGGAGCTCTGGAGTCCACAGAGGAAGGAGAGGAATATTACACCTAATTTCTCTGACTGGAGATATTTAGAGGTGTACAGCTTCAAGATTCTGGATATCACCTTTCCTGGCGGCATGCTGACGTTCATACAGAGTGAAATAACCTCCCTGTATTGTATATACACATTATTCTTTAATATTTAAAGAGGCCTGAGTAACTCTACCTACCTGCAAACAGAGAAAAGATCTGCTCACATATTGTTCTCATCACAGACTGGAGGGTTTTTGATTCTGTACAGCAGCTGCCTTTAGAACCAGACTCTCAACATCTAACAAGTATTATTATAATGTTTAATGCTTAATTTTTAATGTTTAATGTTTAATGTTAATTCATACAGGAGTGGTTGTCTCTTTTAGAACAGCCTCCTGCTACAGTAACACGATCAATTACATAAGAATAACACACAAAACAGAGTTTCTACATCTTGCTGATTAATGTTTCATGTATCTATGTTTGCATGAAATTGAACTTTAACTCAAAGATATGATGATTGTAACATTCAGTTCAAACACATCGTAGACAATAATCATAATTCACATCTACAGTAGTGAGGTGAGGATATTACCATCATACGAAATGAAGTATTCAAATATTTATGCTGCACGATTCAGCAGAATTCATTTTTTTTCAAAGGCGTCTGCATATTCTGCCTCTTCTCCTGCTTCCTTCTCACTGTGGTTGTTTGCTCTTTTACAGGAAACTGTTCGGACAATGTGATTTATCATTATCAATAGAGAGGTCCGCTCTAGCTTCTGCCCTCTTGCCCCACAGAGAAATAAAACTGCAGGAGCCGCTGCTGTTTGGTGGGAAAGTCCAATCTCATCCACTTAAAGCAATAAAACCGGAGGAACCGGAGCCAGACTGTCTCTGTACAAATTACCAGAGATGGAGAGCACAGGGAAATATACTCAGGAGCATCAGCAGGGAGTTATCACTGTGTGTGTGTGTGTGTGTGTGTGTGTGTGTGTGTGTGTGTGTGTGTGTGTGTGTGTGTGTGTCCTCTACGTGCACACTGTCTATCACACACAGCCCTGTACTTTAGGTGGCATTACTGAATTGTCATGGATTTGCTTCACAGCTTCTTCTCTTGTTGCTCAACATCCTGTCGCCCTCCACCAAGAGATCTGTGTTTCCCATCGTCTGTGTTTTCAGGACGTGATGCAAGCTGCTGTCACACGTTCACAGAACTCCAGACGCTTTCCAGAACTCTTCCAGAAGAACAGGCCAAATGAAGATGTCAACACAGACGATGAGATTTGAGAGGATTTGTCCCTCGTGAGCTGCTCTGCTCAGACGCCACCTCTCACCTCCAGACAAGTTGTTTTATCTTCAGCATTTATATTCACTGCTGCAGCATCGTCCACACAGTGCATAGTGCAATATTTACCACTCTGTTGCAACGAGTTTATTTTTTTTTTAGTAGATATAT